>NW_017670314.1:18873-28602 GCF_001879085.1 Nicotiana attenuata
GCGTAACCGCGGTCAGACCGCGGCAGGAAGGTGTTGCGGATTCTGAGAGGTGATTTGGCCGCGGTCCTGGCGTAACCGCGGTCGGACCGCGGCAGGAAGGTGTTGCGGATTCTGAGAGGTGATTTGGCCGCGGTCCTGGCGTAACCGCGGTAGGACCGTGGCAGGAGGCGTAAAATTGAGGGACTGAAGTGCAAAACACGGAATTCTTAGCCCAAAACCCTATTTTAAACAATAGAACTCGCCCAAGGGAGGCATGTAATGTTTTAGAGAGTACTTTGGCAAGGAAAACAAGTGTGAGAGATCACCCAAAACATCATTACTCTTATTCTTCTTTATTTTTCTTGCAATTTACGATTATGAATCTTTTAGTAGTTTATTTCCCCATTGTTATGAGTAGCTAAAAACCTTAATCTAAGGTTTTGGTGGAACCCGTTGGAAATGACTTGGTTGTTTTATTAATATAATTGGATTTGGTTGTTAATCTCTAGTTGTTCATCTATGTTTTGATTGTGGATTAGTTGAAAGGGCCCTCAATTATCCGTCCCTATTTATTATGTATCTACTTGAGAGAGAGTGCATATTTAGGTGATTGTATGAACAACATCACTCCCGGAGTATAGACGAGAGTCATAATCGAGGGTTTAGGGGTTGGATTAGAGATAACGAAACCCCGGGTGCAATCTAAGTGAACTGTATTATGAAATTAGCTAGCGTAGCTTGAGAGAGTGCGTCTAGTAGATTATCATAATTACTTGAGAAAGAATTATGATAGCTTGAGCGTTCATGATTGTTAGAGACAACTAAATCGTAGTTATAAGACATATACAACCAAGGAAATTACCAACGGGGAAAACCATTGCCTTAGACCTTATTTCTACTGTTTACACATCAAGTTAGTTAATTTTCAGTTATTAATTACTTTCAGTCTTTAGTTGTTAGAAAATCAACCATTGTGAATCACAAAGTTTGGGAAAACAGATTATGTGAATTTAGTGAATCCGACAGTAGTAATTGATAGGTTAATTCCCTGTGGTTCGACTCTGGCTATAATACTCAGATTATATTTGCAACGCCCGCTTAGTCTTTTGTGAGACTCAGTTGAGCGTGATCAAATTTTGGTGCCGTTGCCGGGGAATTAACGGTGTTATCAATTACAATTGAAAGAAACACAAAAATTCTAAGTGTAGTCAGTTTTCTCTATACCAATCTTTTCATTGAAATTCTAACATTTGAAATCTTGTGGAAAGCAGGTGTATGCCTAGAAATTCTTCGAGGACTGGAGAACTACTAAAAGGACTCTCAGACCCCGAGAAAATATTCAGGGCATTGAACCGTGCCAACAAAGGACTTCAATAACCTCAACCAACACACCAACTCGAATTTGACATGGGTGACGTAGATAACGTCAACAGAAACATCAGGGATGCGCCAGCTGACTTAAATGTCAGAGGAGTGGCACCTCTTGTGCCCGAGGCTGCACTTTATGACTGGGCACAGCCTACAGCTGACAATCTAGCCACTGTCATAGCTGTGCCCGCAATTCAAGCGGAGACATTCTAGATCACCAACAACATGCTGCATCTGCTGCAGAATAAGGGACTGTTCTCCGGGTCAAGCATTGAAGACCCGCAACAACACTTGAAAAATTTTCTGTCAATTTGCATGACCCAAAGGCAGCCTAATGTGACCCCTGAAGCTATCAAACTTCTCCTGTTCCCATTCTCAGTAACCGGGGCAGCTCAGACTTGGTTAAATTCGCTCCCTATCAACTCTATTACCACTTGGGAGGAATTAGTCAAGCAGTTCCTGAACAAGTTCTATCCGCCTAACAAGACTGCACAGCAGATTGATGGCATATTGCAGTATAGGCAGCACCCCACTGAGTCCTTGCAAGAAACTTGGGAGAGATTTAAAGGGATGCTTGTGAAGTGTCCTCATCATGGCATTCCATACCAGATGCTCGGCCAGAGATTCTACATGGGTCTAGCTGACAACTTGAAAGTGAATGTGGATGCTTCAGCTGGAGGTGCTTTCTTAAGCAAAACATTCACCAGTGCAAAATTCTCCTAGACAAGATGTCACAAAATGCGGGGTGGATGACTAGAGGTGCAACACTGGCACCTATAGTGCATTCAGTTCCACTTGATCCCAATAATTCGCAGGAAGAGAACATGGCCACACTCCTGACCCAGATGAGCCTGCTGACAAAGAAGATTGATGAGATGGGTACAAAACAGGTGCACATCGTTGATACAACGAATGGAGGACTATGTACACCGTGTATTAATCAGTCCTATGTGTGTTCATGGAGCGGAGAAGGTGAAAATCAAGGGGTCCGGGAAGATATGAATTATGTCAACAACTATGGGGGTCAGAGACAAGGAGCACAGCAGTGGAGACCGCAGCAAAATCAGCAGTGCAGGCCTAATATGTAGCAGCCTGGGGGTATGCACCCTCAAAACCAATCAGTGCCATTGCCTTATCAGAAACCACAGGGTTATCCACAGCAAAATCAGCAGCAATTGGTTTATCAACCACCCCCTCAGCAGCAAGATAACAACATGGTGGAGATCAGGGGTATGCTTCAGCAACTCATTGGGACAAATAATAAAGTGCAGGAAAAATTGGCAGTGCATGATTCAGCCATAAAGAATATTGAAACACAGCTGGGTCAACTGTCCATGGCTCTGAACAACCGGCCTCCGGGAACTTTACCTGCAGACACAAACATAAACCCCAAGGAGCAAAACCCGAATCAGCTGATGGCAGTCAGTCTCAGGAATGGTAGAGATTTAGATAGAGAGCAGGAAATTGCACAAGCCAGCAAGAATACTACACCAGCCACTCCAGTTCAATTAGAGGTAGAAGAACCAACAGAACTCACTGAAGTGGTGGTTGAGCAGAGTCAGGAGGAGAAGGGCACAGAAAAGGAAAACGAGCAAGTTGCAGAACAGGTGGAACCTCTTGTGCCAGAAAATCCTACCAGAGAAAAGCCAGCAAACAATGCACAACGGGTAATACCTGCACCCTTCCCTCAGAGACTAGTCAAACAAAAGAAGGCAGACCAATATAAAAAGTTCATGGAGATGCTGCGTCAAATCTAGTTGAATATTCCATTGATGGATGCCTTGAGGGAGATGCCCGGTTATGCCAAGATGATGAAAGATTTAATGTTACGGAAGTTGGATTTTCAGGATCTGTACACAGTAACTCTGACACAGACCTGCAGCGCAGTGGTGGCAAAACCGATGGCTCAAAAGATGTCCGATCCAGGTAGCTTCACTATTCCATGCACCATTGGGAGTTATGCCTTTGCAAAGGCGTTGTGTGATTTGGGAGCCAGCATAAATCTGATGCCGCTAGCAGTGTACACCAAATTGGGCATCGGCAGAGCCAGGCCGACTTCTATGCTGCTACAGCTGGCTGATCGCACTGTGAAAAGACCAACTGGTATTCTTGATGATGTGCTGGTGCAAGTGGGGAAGTTCGTGTTCCCTGCAGACTTTGTGATTCTGGATTGTCAGGTGGATGAGGAGATACCCCTTATTTTGGGGAGACCATTTTTAGCCACTGGGAGAGCACTGATAGACTGTGAGACTGGGGAACTTAAAATGAGATTGAACGATGAAGAAGTCATATTCAATGTTCAACAATCAATGAGGAGACCCAGCGAATATGCAAATTGCTCTCTAGTGGAGGCAGTGGATGTAATTCTACAAGAAGATGATAGGACCCTAACTGTGAGAGATCCATTGAAGGCATGCCTGACGAATTTAGAAGAAATGGATGGAGAGGGGTTAGCTGAATAGGTGATGGCATTGGAAGGCCGAGGGTTTTGGTCAAAGGAACCTCAGTTCGAGTCCCTTGAGCTGGAGAAAAGGGTCACTCCTCCAGCCAAGCCATCAATAGAGGAACCACCCAAGCTGGAGCTGAAGCCACTCCTAGATCACCTCAGGTATGCATTCTTAGGCCCTGATTCGACCTTACCTGTTATTATATCATCCGGTTTGCTAGATGTGCAGGTAGAAAAGCTCTTACAGGTACTGCAGGATAACAAGACTGCCATTGGTTGGACCATGGAAGACATAAAGGGTATCAGCCCAGCCTTCTGTATGCATAAGATTCTCCTGGATGAGGGGCACAGACCTTCCAGGGAACATCAGCGAAGGCTGAACCCTAACATGAAAGAGGTTGTAAAGAAAGAGGTGATCAAATGGTTAGATGCGGGAATCATTTTCCCCATCTCTGATAGTAATTGGGTCAGCCCTGTCCAATGTGTTCCCAAAAAAGGGGGAATAACTGTTGTGAAAAATGACAACAATGAGTTGATCTCAACTCGTACAGTCACAGGGTGGCGAATCTGCATGGATTACCGAAAATTGAACACCGCCACCCGAAAGGACTACTTTCCCTTGCCCTTCATTGACCAAATGTTGGACAGGCTGGATGGAAGATCACACTTTTGTTTCTTAGATGGATATTCGGGGTACAATCAAATATCAATAGCCCCCGAAGATAGAGAGAAAACATCCTTCACCTGTCCGTATGGCATCTTTGCCTTTCGGAGAATGCCCTTTGGGCTTTGCAATGCACCTGCGACTTTTCAACGGTGCATGCTAGCCATCTTCACAGATATGGTGGAGGATATTATGGAGGTCTTTATGGATGATTTCTCCGTGGTGGGAGATTCATTCGAAGACTGTCTTCACAACTTAAGCAGAGTGCTCAAAAGATGTGTGGAGACAAACTTAGTGCTAAACTGGGAGAAGTGCCATTTTATGGTACAAGAAGGGATAGTCCTGGGACATCGAGTGTCAAGAAAAGGAATTGAGGTCGACCATGCTAAGGTTGACGTGATTGAGAAGTTACCACCGCCCACTTCAATCAAGGCGGTGAGAAGTTTCCTTGGTCACGCCGGGTTCTAGCGGCGTTTTATAAAAGACTTTTCCAAAATTGCTAACCCATTATGCAAACTCCTTGAAAAGGATCAGCCCTTTGTGTTTTCTAATGATTGCATGTTGGCATTTGAGGAACTGAAGAAGAAGTTGATAACTGCACCCATCATTGTTGCTCCCAACTGGCAGCAACCATTTGAGCTCATGTGTGATGCCAGTGACTATGCTATAGGAGCAGTCTTGGGGCAGCGAAAAGATAAGTTGATGCACCCGATTTACTACTCAAGAAGAACGCTAAGCGGTGCACAGCTCAACTACACAGTGACGGAGAAGGAGATGTTGGCAGTCGTGTTTTCTTTTGACAAGTTCCGATCATATCTGATTGGTTCCAAGGTAATTGTGTATACTGACCATGCAGCTCTCAGGTACCTCATTGAGAAAAAGGAGTCTAAGCCGCGCCTCATTCGTTGGGTGCTGCTGTTGCAAGAATTCGACCTCGAAATTCGTGACCGTAAAGGCACAGAAAATCAAGTCGCTGATCATCTATCACGACTTGAAGGAGCTGAAAAATCAGTCGAGGTCGAAGAGATTCTGGAAACCTTTCCAGACGAGCAGCTGCTCGCAGCCACTCTTGAGGATGCGCCATGGTATGCAGATTTTGCAAACTACCTGGCCTGCGGTATTGTTCCCTCTGACCTTTCACTTGGCCAAAAGAAAAGGTTCTTTCGTGATTACCGCATGCATTATTGGGATGAACCTCATTTGTTTCGAATATGTGTTGATAACATAATCCGGAGGTGTGTCCCCGAGATAGAACAATCTTCAATTTTGTAGGCTTGTCACGCATCAGCATATGGAGGACATTTTGGAGGGGTCAGAACAGCTGCGAAAGTGCTAGAGGCCGGATTCTTTTGGCAACTGTGTTTAGAGATGCACACCTCTGGGTAAAGGGCTGCAATGAATGCCAGAGGACGGGAAACATTTCCCGTCGCCATGAGATGCCAATGAAACTAATTCAAGAAGTAGAGGTGTTTGATGTTTGGGGGATTGACTTCATGGGTCCCTTCGTCAGCTCATTTGGCAATAAGTACATGCTTGTTGCAGTGGATTACGTATCTAAATGGGTGGAAGCTGCAGCCTTGCCCACCAATGATGCAAGAGTGGTGGTCGGATTTCTGAAAAAGAACATATTCACCCGGTTTGGGACACCAAGAGCGATCATCAGTGACGGAGGCACTCACTTCTGCAATAGAGCCTTCAAGAAATTACTTGCTAAGTATGATGTGCGCCACAAGGTGGCTACTCCTTACCATCCACAAACCAGTGGGCAAGTTGAAGTGTCCAACAGGGAGATAAAGAGTGTACTAACGAAGACTGTGAATGCCACCCGAACTGATTGGGCAAAGAAGCTTGATGACGTACTCTGGGCCTATAGAACCGCGTTCAAAACACCAATAGGTATGTCACCATACAAGTTGGTATTTGGGAAGGCCTGTCACCTGCCTGTGGAGCTAGAACATCGAGCTTGGTGGGCGCTGAAGCAATTGAACATGGATCCTGAAGCAGCTGGACAAAATTGACTGACGGAGTTGCATGAGCTGGAGGAATTTTGATATCAAGCCTTTGAAAGCACGAGGCTCTACAAGGAAAGAATGAAGAAAATGCATGACAAGCACATCGTGGACAGAGACTTTAAACCCTGTGACATGGTACTATTGTATAATTCACGGTTGAGATTGTTTCCGGGTAAGTTAAAGTCCCGATGGTCTGGGCCATTTAGAGTGGTGCAAATGTTTGCAAGTGGAGATGTTGAGATTGAGTCGGAAGACGGGACAAACAAGTTCTCCGTTAATGGACAAAGGTTGAAACATTACCTTGGAATAGCTGCAGAAAAAGGGGATACAATGGTGACCAATTTAAAAGAACCCCAATACGAGAATGAGGTGTAATAGCTCAACTACTTGCGTCGTGCCGCGACGTTAAATCAGGCACTGCATGGGAGGCAACCCACGAATTTGTTGTAAGTGTAATGCATAACTTCATGAAGAAAAAAAAAATAGAGTAGCAGGAACACGCCCAGACCGTGGTCCCAGCGTAACCGCGGTCGGACCGCGGTCCAGGACCCCCTCTGAAAATGGTATACCGCGGTCCCAGCGTAACCGCGGTAGGACCGCGGTGAAACACCCCTTCTGAAACTGGTCTACCGCGGTCCCAGCGTAACCGCGGTAGGACCGCGGCAGAACTGCGGCAGAACAGATCGGGCCCAGGCCAGGTAAGTTCATAAATTTTTTTTTCTTTTCGCCTCCCCCCTTCTTAATTAACCTACCCCCCCCACTAAATCAGACGAAACACAACCAAACCCCCCATTCCCTTTTTCTCTCACCTCTCTCTTCCCCTCCTCTTTCATCTTCCTCCCAAATAAACCCTAAATCCCCAAATTCCCTCACTTTCTTCTTCTTCCACACACACAACCCATCCCTTCCATTCATCCTCAAGGTAAGCTTCTCTATTCTCTTCTCTTTTCTTCTCATAACTTAGTGTAATGTAGTTTCAATTAAGCCCTAGGTAGTGTTTTAGTGTAAAATTTTTATTTTTCTTTCTTTGCTTTCTTTTTCTCCATTATTTTCTTCTTTTGGCCATGATTGATGCTTAAATGGTTGGGTTTTCATTGTGCGTAACTTGTGGGAGATTGTTTAGAATGTTTAGAGGCCTAAGCAAAATTTTTAGGGTGAAGCTTGGTGGAGGGGCTTCAATGGCCGAAAATTGGGGTGTGTTGTAAAATTTTGGAGCACTTTGTGCCCTTCTTGTTTTGTGATAGTGGTAGCATTTGCAATGATTCACTTGTTGGAGATTGTGTGGGGTATTATTTGGAGGAATTGACCAATTGATAATGGTGTGAGGCAATAGTAGAGGTTGGCAACTTTAGGCAACTTACTAATGGGGTATACTGGCATTGATTGACAAAAGAAAACTATTTGGTGCCATCAGGTGGCGAAGTCTGAGTAACCATCCGAATGGCACATGTTAGGATGCATCTGATTGTTGCTTAATATGGCCCGAAAACGGCAAAAGAGCTCGGCAAGCACTTCCCAAGTGCCAACATATGACGCCACCAGGTTCCAGTCACCGGGGGCAGAAGACGCATTTCATGCTAAGGCCACCAAAACCTTTGTCCCTGAGATTCCTGTTGACAGGGTTGCCCTCCGTATGGAAAATGCAGACATGTATGAGGAAATCCGACGGAGGGAGATGGAGTTCTTATTTGATGATCCTGAGACGGCAAACCCGATGATAGTACGGGAGTTCTATGCGAACTTCCCGGAACAGGTGTGCCGGGATGTGATTGTGCGGGGCAGGGTAGTAGATGCCTCAATTCGAAAGATTCGCCAGGTTTTGCGGTTGCCCCAGTTCACTGGTGACATTGATCATTACCACGACGCCCAAGGGGTCACTTGGGACACCATGATTGCGATAATCTGCGCAGGGGGTCAACCACTCTGGATACAAGAAAACATTACCCTTCACTCCAAGTCGTTCACATATGAGGCCAAGTGCTGGTTCACACTTGCCCACGAGCAACACGACAGATGTGAACCACTTACGGGCTCTATTGGTGTGGTTCTTCGTCACTAAGAGAGACTTTGATGCGGCGAGACTTATTGGAGATGAAATGATCCTTCAGTCATCTCTGCTATCTAAGGGGTTTTACTTCCCCTCACTTGTGACGAGGTTGTGTCTGCTAAAAGGTGTCCCCACCAGTCCTACAGATGGAGCTTTGCCCGCAAAAACACCATTCAGAGCTTCAAAGATCACAGTGGGAAGAGATGCACCCACGACCATTGAGCTTGATGATGAGGATGACGCCATAGCACCCATGGCACCTTCCAGGAGATCCTATGAGGGAGCCGGATCCTCTCGGCGACCCTGATCACGCCCAACTCTAGTCCTAAAAAGGATAAGCGGTCGCTGCAAATATAATCCGGTCTAAAAGTCCGGAGTCGAATCCCACAGAGAACTAAGGTTTAGTTGTATCTGTTTAGTATCACCAAGAAGACAAGATTGAAAATAAATAAACAGCTGAAAACTAACTATGCTTGAATTGTAAAAAATTAGAATAAAGGTCTAAGGCAATGGTTTCCCCCGTTGGTACTTTCCTTGGTTGTATATGTCCTATAACTATGATTTAGCTATCTCTAACAATCATGAACTCTCCATCTATCATAATTCTTCCTTAAGTAATTATAATAATCTACTAGACGCACTTTCTCAAGCTACGCTAGCTACTTGCACAATACGGTTCACTTAGATTGCACAAGGGGTTTCTTTATCTCTAATCCAACCCCTAAACCCTCGGTTATGACTCTCGTCTATACTCCGGGAATGATGTTGTTCAAACAACTACCTAAATATGCACTCTCTCTCAAGCAGATACATAATAAATAGGAATGGCTAATTGAGGATCCTTTCAATTAACCACAATCAAAACATAGAAGAACAATTAGAGATTAACAACCAAATATAATTATATTGATAAAACAACCAAGTTATTCCCAACGGGTTCCACCAAAACCTTAGATTAAAGTTTTTAGCTACTCATGACAATGGGTAAATCAAATACTAAAAGATTCATAATCATGAATTGCAAGAAAATAAAGAAGAAAAGAAATAAAGATGTTTTAGGTGATCTCTCACAATTGTTTTTCTTGCCAAAGTACTCTCTAATAATGTTTCATGCCTACTTTGGGCGAGTTCTAGTATTTAAATAGGGTTTTGGGCTGAGAATTCCGGAATTTGCACTTCAGTCCCTTAAGTTCCTGTCGCCTACGCGGTCCTA
>NW_017670314.1:29044-41375 GCF_001879085.1 Nicotiana attenuata
GAATAAAGGAAGAATGTATTAAAAGTGCTTAGGGAGGTTAGTCACTATATCCAAATATATCCCACCCGTCCCTTAGCCTACATTACAACCAAATAAAGACCTCTTGATCTTAGACTAAAACAACTCGATTAGTAGAGTATTACACTAAGGGCAAGTTTATGGTGTATCTGTGTGGCATGTGAATGTTCTTGCTGAGAGTGAGTGAATTCTTTCTATCTATAGTTCCTTGTGCTTGATTTTATATGTGTGGAACTTCTCTCAAAAAAATGTGATGTGAGGGCATGTGACTTGGGAAGAAAAAGCAAGTTTTCACTCTGTTAGAGTAACTAGAGTAAGCACGAGTGTGACATGGCGTTAGAGTCTTCATCTGAGGTGTGGCTGTTGCACTGCTTAGGTTGTTCTTTCATAATGGCGGGTGTAACATAAAACTGGGTAATGCATCGAACGATTAGGCCTAGAAGTGTGGTTCAACTTGCTCGAGGACGAGCAAAGATTTAAGTGTGGGGTGTTGATAATAGGTGAATTGAACTATAATTAAGCCCTAAAGAACCACTTTTTCGTATAGTTTTTATGGTAAAAGTGATAACAAAATGCTCTGATTAGTGATTTTCATGCGTTACAGGTTACATACAATAAAAGAAGGCTATGGAGTACTTTTGGGATCAATTATGGAGGAAAAGAGGCCAATCGCACAATATCCGCCAAGTGCACCATGCGAAATGCACAAAACCAGAACTGGAGATAGACTGCCGCGGTCCCGGCGTAACCGCGATCGGACCGCGGCAGGAAGGTGTGCGGATTCTGAGAGGTGATTTGGCCGCGGTCCTGGCGTAACCACGGTAGGACTGCGGCAGGAGGCGTAAAATTGAGGGATTGAAGTGCAAAACACGGAATTCTTAGCCCAAAACCCTATTTTAAACAATAGAACTCGCCCAAGGGAGGCATGTAATGTTTTAGAGAGTACTTTGGCAAGGAAAAACAAGTGTGAGAGATCACCCAAAACATCATTACTCTTATTCTTCTTTATTTTTCTTGCAATTTACAATTATGAATCTTTTAGTAGTTTATTTTCCCATTGTTATGAGTAGCTAAAAAACCTTAATCTAAGATTTTGGTGGAACCCGTTGGGGATGACTTGGTTGTTTTATTAATATAATTGGATTTGGTTGTTAATCTCTAGTTGTTCATCTATGTTTTGATTGTGGATTAGTTGAAAGGGCCCTCAATTATCCGTCCCTATTTATTATGTATCTACTTGAGAGAGAGTGCATATTTAGGTGATTGTATGAATAACATCACTCCCGGAGTATAGACGAGAGTCATAACCGAGGGTTTAGGTGTTGGATTAGAGATAACGAAACCCCGGGTGCAATCTAAGTGAACTGTATTGTGAAATTAGCTAGCGTAGCTTGAGAGAGTGCGTCTAGTAGATTATCATAATTACTTGAGAAAGAATTATGATAGCTTGAGCGTTCATGATTGTTAGAGACAACTAAATCGTAGTTATAAGACATATACAACCAAGGAAATTACCAACGGGGGAAACCATTGCCTTAGACTTTATTTCTACTGTTTACACATCAAGTTTAGTCAATTTTCAGTTATTAATTACTTTCAGTCTTTAGTTGTTAGAAAATCAACCATTGTGAATCAGAAAGTTTGGGAAAACAGATTGTGTGAATTTAGTGAATCCGACAGTAGTAATTGATAGGTTAATTCCCTGTGGTTCGACTCTGGGCTATAATACTCAGATTATATTTGCAACGCCCGCTTAGTCTTTTGTGAGACTCGGTTGAGCGTGATTAGAAATCATTCCACGGCTTTCCAGGACGAGGCAATATTTCGGCCGCCGTAGGAACCCCCTCATCCTCTATCATTTCTACTCCTCCGGAGCAAGAACATCATTTTCTGGCGCCGGAGTTGCGGCAGGATTGTCAGCATGGGAAGAACTACCAGCCATTTATCTCGATTTAAGAGAACGAATGAACTAAGAAAAAAAGAAGAGGTTGAGATGTCAATTTCCGGCCAACAGGAGAGAATCAAAAATTTGAAGTATCGGAAAAGAGGTAGATCCACAAAATTCTTTTAACAAAGGCAAGAAAGTGTGCCAATCGAATGGTGTTTTTCTCCTATTTATAGGGACATAAATGCTCCAAGCGGGAAACCCAAGAGTCGCCAATCAAAACTGATAGGGCATGAAACGGTTCAATCCCCAGAAAATGTGTGTCATAATGGCAGTGACTACAAACGGCGTTTCGAATCAAACAACGCTTCGATTACGAATGGTCGCGACGGTCTAAAGGCATCGTTGAAGCGTCGCACCATTGCCTCAATCTAAAAATATTCGCCCAATGCGTGAACAGTCAGATTTCTCCTAAATGTTTAGAAATTACAGTCCGCCCGCCGGGCCCACCAAGGGATAACCCCGACGGACGGAGGGACTAACTATATGGGGTCAAAATCTGACCTCAATAGTCGACCCCAGTTGGGGCCCTGCCCAAGTAGCAAGATAACGAGAAGCACCACGACCTACTTCAGTCCAAGCATCTACAGTGTACGTCAAGTTAGAAACAATATTCAAACAACGACGGAAAATGTCGTCGCATGAGGGTACATCTAGAAGAATTCTCTCCTGTGAAGAATGTACACTAATTTTTCTCTCTATCTCATCAAAGATGAGGTATTTGACAATCAATGAACATTGATGGTTCTTACTTTTCGTTCTTTGTATTATTATACATCTTTAGATCTGAAGTTGATTATGCTTGACTAAGATTTACTCCTTCATCATCATCAATTGATTTAATCAAAAAGGTTTTAACGTCTTTTGATCAAACATTGATAGTGTCACGTATCGGCACTAAGAAGCGTAATGTTGTCTTTAATTGGCTTGTGATTCTTGTTGAGCAAAACTAAATAGTAAATATCCACTTTTGGTGGGTGATGAAACAGGAAATAATCAATGCTGCTTCATATGCTCCGCTGCCACCTTCCGACGGGCTTGCAAAAAAACTTTCTAAGTTGTAAGAGCTCTAACCATTTTCTTCTCCACAGATTCTGTTTTCATGACTCTTCAGTATCTGTAATCTAGTGCGAAAACACTATTGGTTTCAGGGCTGTCATGGGGAAGGAAAAGAATGCTGCATGAAAAGCAAGCGCATATATAAAAGAAATTATAACTGATGATTGATTCGTGACATGAAAAATTTGCTGAAGAATAGTTTCTTCTGCTGTTAATTATTATTGAAAGACGTGGCGGAAGAGATCCATGTGCCAGTCCTAAAAAAGTCAAGAGCTATTGTCCGAAGACTGGCACATTGTTTCTTTTTATCCACATATAACTAGATGACAGTTTCACAGACGTCGCGTATTAGCTTCTAGCTGTTTTCACTCATATGGCTATTGTTATTTTCATAGGCTGTAACCACAAATTTCATTGTTTCTAAGAGCATGAACTTCAAGGGCTGTAATAAAAATTAAGGTAAGCTAGCATGTTAAGTTTTCGAATCTCCTTCTTTGGATAATCTTTTCACTTAACAAGTACCAAGGTGGATATACTCATGCAATCCACAGTTTTGCTACTCTCATTGGTTAACCAATATACCAGTGGAGGTTTTAGAATTGGTATGTAGGTTGTCCTTATAGAAGGGAGCCTTGGAGCAATGATAAGTTATTTTCGCGTGACTTATATGTCACAGGTTCGAACCGTAATGTTTGTGTCAAAGAAGGTTAGGTTGCCTCAATCACATTCACTTGGAGTGCTGCCCTTCTCCGAAGTCCGTGTGAACATGGAATGTTTCATGCACTTGGCTGCCCTTCAGTCAGTGTCACCATCTTCATTATTTATGCTTTTATTAGAATGACTTGGTTTCAGCAGTCTTCAGTTTTAAGTTCTGCCAACTAGTTACTATCCGTGTACGAATTCAGATAGTTCCATTTATTGGTTCTTCCTACTTTGCAGGGGTGTTCAAAATCGAACGAAAATCGAAAATCGAACCGAAACCGAAACCGAAGCTTAATGGCTTATTGGTATCGGGTTAACGGTTTAACGGACAGGGAACAGAATGAAATATTTTCATTAACGTCTTATTAGTTTGGGGGCGGATTATTCAATTTTATTAACGGATAATCCGTTAACCCGTTAAGAATATATATATATATATATATATATGTAATATATATACTTACGCTGTACTATGCACTAAGTATAAGCGTATTAGGTAATATTATATCGAATATGGCTTATATATATATATATATATATATATATATATATATATATGTAATATATGAAATCCAATCCAAACGCCACCGGACTATGTTCCGCGTCCAATCCAAACGCGACCAGTATCATAATAGGCCAAGCGTTACCATTGACCTTAAGTTTTGCTTAACTTACCATCACCAAACACGTGTCATCGCTTGGTGCTTTTTCATTCACTAGCAGATAATACATAATAGTAGCAGGAAGAAAAGGCAGCATCACCTCCAAATTGAAAGTGAAATCGGTTATTAACATGGTAATTTTACCTTCCTTAGAAAATAAATGTTGCCGTTAAAGCGGACCATAAAACGATAGTAATAATCAACAACCTTGGTTCAAATTTCTCAACATGTAATGAGTTCAAATACATCATGTGAAAGAGGAAAGAGACTCATTTATTTGACCATCAGGCTAACTTGGAACTACTATAAGAGAGCATATGTCTTCACACAATTCAATTGCTTGTGGAATGTGTAAACCTTGCCACTCAGTATATTTGTTGCGATAGTACGCCCTCTGTAATGCACGCAATATAGATTGAATTAGGCTGATAAATCGCCCGATAAGAGCTAAACCGATACCAATCCGCCGGATATCTTATCGGGCGGCTAGCGAATTAATATATTTAAAATCCGGTAACCGATAAGCCAAACCGTTAAGAGTAAATAACCGCCCAATTCGCCCGATAAGTAGCCCTACTACTTTGCATATTGTAAGGAAGGCTTGTCGATCGAGGGTTAGCAAGAGTAGACCATATACTCTTTGTTGATCAACCATCCAGAGCGAGGTTTGAAACGCCTCAATTACAAAGTGGAAGATGCCTCTAACAATGGGTGGGATGTCTATCAAACTCGCAGAGCGTGTTCAATTAGATCCATACTACGATCCTATATCGGTGATTTTTCTCCAATTACGGATCCCAGACTACCCCCATAAACATAAAATCTATTGCCATGAGAACGCTGTTTAGTTGGCCTATGCCTATTTGAATAGCCTTGGTAAATCCTGTCTTTCTAATTGAGGTCATGTGCAAAGACAATGTGATGAACTTCACTCGTTTTGAAAGTAAATTCTGTGTTCCAAGGCCCTAAAAACCTCTTTTTTTCTCACCTCGACTTGCGTGCGCAGTCCGGGCACGTTTCCGGAAAGCTTTTATGTGAAAACTAAGTAAAATAAGGAAATTGGCTTTTAAAATTAAATAGAGATGACTTCGGTCAACATTCTTGGTAAACGGATTCGGATCCGTGATCCGACGATCTCGTAAGGTCCGCAGAAAAATTTGGGACTTGTGCATATTCCCGAAATTGGATTCCGAGATCCCAAGCCCGAGAAATGAATTTTTAAAGAAAATTATTTTTTGAAAAATATAGAGGTTTTTAGAAGTGAATTGATGCATTTTCTTGATGGTATCGGGCCCGTATCTTGGTTTCGGAGCCCGGTACAAGTTTGAAATAATAATTGAGTTGAATATGTAAAATTTGGTAAAGATCGAAATTGGTTTGGTATAAAACGGACCTATAGTTGAGAAAATAGTAATTTTGATGTTCTTGAGTGATTTCATGAATTTGAGGTTTAATTCATAGATGTTGATGTTATTTTGATGATTTGATTGCACGAGCAAGTCTGTATGATATTTTTGGACTTGCGTGCATGTTTGGTTTGGAGCCCCGAGGGCTCGGGTGAGTTTTGGATAGGTCACGGAGTGAAATTGGACTTAGGAAAAAAAGTTGCTGGTATCTGATATTTTGCAATTGCGAAGTCCTCAGGCATGGGAATTGCGACCCAGGTGTCGCAAATGCGAACCTAGCCTGGGCAAACCTTGGTCGCAAATGCGACACTACTATCGCAAATGCGACTGATTTCTCGCAAATGCGAAGGTGACGGGATTTTCCCATGGTCGCAAATGCGACAGGTTCTTCGCATTTGCGAAGATAACAGGTCCTGAAGGGGTTCGCAATTGCGAACCCTGGTCGCAATAGCGACATTTGCGACCAGTTAATTTGGACTTAGACGCATTTTTCTTCATTTTTCAAACCTTCTCAAAAACTACACTCTCTTGGGCGATTTTCTAAAGAAAAGTTCTTCTCCAAATCAATTGTAAGTCATTTCTAACTCGTTTTCTTCAATCCATAACCTCTTTTCACATGATTTCAATCCAAAATCAAGGATTTTCTTGGGGAAAATTGGGTGTTTTGGGTAGAACTTAGGATTTTCAAATTTTGGGGATTTGGACCTCGATTTGAGGTCCGATTTTAAAATAAATTATATATTTGGGTTCGTGAGTGAATGGGTAATCGGGTTTTGGTTCGAACCTCGGGTTTTGACCATGTGGACCCAGGGTCGATTTTTGACTTTTTGGGGAAATCATTTGAAAACCTATTTTCATGCATTAGAATTGATTCATTTAACATTTATTAATATTATTAAGTAAATTGTGGCTAGATACAAGCGAATTGGTGGTGGAAGCAAGAGGTAAAGCGGTAGTTGAGGCTTGAATTGTGTTCGTGGCATTGAGGTAAGTGTTTGGTCTAACCTTAGCTTGAGGGATTAGGAGTTGTGTCTTATTTGCTATGTGTTAGTTGTTGAGTACGACGTATAGGCGTGGTGACGAGTATCTATGCGTCGGTGTCAAGCATGCCCGTGAGTCTTATACTATGATTAATGTGACTCCGTTTCGTATTGTTCATGCTTTATATGATGATTTCTATTGTTGAACAAGGCTTGTGGAAGTGTTAATGGTAATTGAACATTGTAGAGCGTTGGCTCAAGTTGAGAATTGAGTTGTGAAGTAATTGTGGGAAAGAGAAGAGGTTTATGATATTGTCTCCCTTGCCGGGATGTTATTGCTTTTGATATATCTCCCTTGCCGGGATGTTATTACTCATGATATTGTTTCCCCTGCCGGAATATTGTTGTTATGCTATTGTTCCCTTGCCGGGATTTTATTGTGATGTTATTGAATTTCCTTGTCCAAATTGCTTTGTGATTATTGCTTGGGTGAGGAAGAGTGTAAAGCACGAAGGGTGATGCCGTGCATGATTTTTGAGAGTGTTAATGCACGAAGGATGATGCTGTGCCGATATTGTGAGGTAAAAGCGCGAAGGGTGATGCCGTGCCGCACGATGTAAAATGCTGTGCCATGATATGAGTGATAATGCTATAAGGATAATTCCGTGTCATGATTATGTAAGGTAACAGTACGAAGGCTGATGTCGTGCCGATTATATTGATTCTTATTGTGAGGACGAGAGTAAAAGTACGCAGGGTGATGCCGTGCACTTGTCTTTGATTTTCCTGATTCTTGCTGATAATTGAATTATGGTGTTCTTTACATTTATCTATTGGTTTTCTGTTATTACTTGATATTCCTCGCAACATGTTTTCCCCCTCCTATATTTACCTGTAAATTTCTGCCTTTATTTTTCCGCTGTATATGATTTAACTGCATAGGTTTATTTGGTAGTCTGGTTCTAGTCTCGTCACTACTTCGCCGAGGTTAGGCTAGGCACTTACCAACACATGAGGTCGGTTGTGCTGATACTACACTCTGTACTGTGTGCAGATCCTGGTGATGTAGCTTTTGGACCACAGTGAGGTTGCTGCCTTCAGTCCAGTGGCGGAGACCGAGGTAGTCCTGCAGGCGTCCGCAGGCCTTGGCGTCTTCTTCTATCTTTCCATTCTGTTTCTTTTATGTATTTCAGAGACAACTTTGTATTTATCTTTCAGACCACTGTTTTTGTAGTATTCGTAGACAGTCCGTGACATTGTGACACCAATTCTGGGTAGAGTTGTATGTTGGATTCTGCACTAGTATATGGTTAAACTATGAGTTTCGTCTTCCGCATTTCTGTTTATTATAATTATTTCATTGTTGATCACCTGTTATATTGAACCGTTAAAAAGACTAAGCAAAAAGGTTAATGAATCTATAATACTCGGGTTGCCTATCTTTCATGAGTAGGCGCCATCACGACTTTCAAGGGTGGGAAAATCCGGATCGTGACAAACAAAATACTAGCTTTCATAACACCTCAATAATCTTCTACTTTCTCTTTGTTACAAATGCTACTTCAAGTTCACTCACAATCTCAAACTATTATGTACAGCTCATGAACTTAATGTCAACAAAATCACACCAGCATATAAACCAATACTGGTAAACCACAGATCTATTGTCAACTTTGTATGATATTTGTACATCACCCAAAAATGCCCAAAAAGTAAAAACAATAATAAAAGAAATGAAAAAGAAAGACAAGAAAAAACAAGAACAATTTGGGGTCCGCAGACAATGCAATGTTTCTCCAAGACTCCTCTTCTTTGTCCGAAACAAAAGCAAAAGCATTTTACTTTCGGATCACAAACTCCTCACCGGATTCTCTATCAAACCTTCTAATCCATTTCTTCTCCATCATCCCGCCGGTACCACGCTTCCCTTTGCCGGTGCCGGAGCCGGCATCCCCCACATGAGCAATATCCAATCCCTTCCCGACCGGCAAAAAAACCGATCGTACAATTCTTGATTTTCCGTCAAGTACACTTCTCCATCTAAAATCTGAAACAATTCTTGAATTCACATTTTTACATACCAAAACTGCACCCCTATGGCTTAACTTAGCCACCTTCAATATTCTTGAAAAGTCATTTTTTTCACAATTTACTACCAAAAAATCTATTCCTACTAAATTCTCCATTGCTTCCTCCGGCTCCCCAACGACAACTTCCGGCGACATTCCGGTGGTTTTTTCCATTGATAATATGTACTCAATTCTTGAATCTTCGTCGGGCACTATGCAAATATGTTTGCCACCTGTGTATTTGCTGGCTATAGAGAGGCCGATACTGGTTGACGTAACGTCGTCCCCACGTCGTGACCATGTCTCTACGATCATTTGTGCATCCCATCCCGCTGCCATTGCTGAGACTAATTCTTCTACATTGGATTCTTGAAGTAACTCGCACTGTATAATGAGAATTGGGATAAAGTTAATGAAATTTTCATTGGAAAATAAAAAATAAGGTAAAAAGACAATATGGGCATCATGTAATATGTGCGTATATAAATATACACACATGTTAAATAGAGTTTTTCGAAAAAATCTGCTAATAGAAGACCTCGTAAGGGATAAGATACAAAGGGCTTAAGAGAGCCCAGAAAAAATAATTTTTTTATATAATCTATACGTATGCATCTAGTCTAAATTCGTTAACTCTAAATTCTGGATACTTTTTATGTATATGTAAAGGATAGCTCGATCTGGTGCATTAGTCTCCCGCTATGCGTAGGATCCAGGAGAGAACCAAATCACATTGGCTCTTATGTAAACAACCTTACCTTGCATTTTTGCAAGAAGCTGTTTCCTCGGCTTGAACTTTTACCGTTACGCCAAGGCTCTTCTTCGCTTCATAGATATTTGGCGAACAAAAATAGAAATGATGGACTTACTGATTTGACAGTATCGAGATAAGCTTTAGATGCTTTTTCAGGAGACCAAACCATCTTCATCTCTCTGTATTAATACTTGAGTTGTTCTTGGAAATATTCTTTATTTCTTTGCTGCAACGTTTCAAAGGTGGTGAAATATATAGATAATGCTTATGTTAGGATAAATTAAAAAGTCTAAATTTGTGTTGAAGATTTTATAGGAGACAGAAAGAAGCTAATTAAATGACTTTCCAAAAAGTAAAGAAGTATGAAAGGGAAAAGGTCAGTTTGAGAGAGTTGACATTAAATCCAGGCAAATCCAACGTGGGAAGATTTGGATTAAAATTTGAAGATATTTGCATCTTTCCTTCTTTTAATATTAATATATGTGCCTCTCTCTTCTCACCCTAAAAAAAAAAAAGAAATTAGCCTAACTCAAAAAAGTAGTGACGGTTCATATCAAATTTTACTTCCTCTGTCTTAAATTATCTTGTCATAATTTTAAAAATCTCAAATTATTTGTCATTTTAGAAGTTCAAGAGTAAAATTAAATTTTTTCTCTTATTCTACCATTAATATTAATTGTTATTCAAGACTAAAAATACTGTAATTATAAGTATTAAATAAAGAGAGATTATATTTCATGACATAAATAAGGATAAAATAATCAAAAAAATTTATTTAATATTTTATTAAGGGGTGTATAAAAGAAAAGTACGACATATAATTTAAGACGGAGGAAGTAGTAATCTACACCATAGGCTGTCATTATTCATGTAATCCACATTGGCCGGTTACTCGGTGAGATTGCCATGTCATGTGTACTTCCTTTGACCATATCTTTTAATCTTACTTTAGAAAGTAAAAATATTATTAAAAAAAACGATTTCATACTAAGAACGTGAACCTAAAACCTCTGATTAAGGATAAATGAGTACGTATCGTTTCATTACAATTTTTTATGGTTCGAATTTAATAGTTTGATGTGTTTGTATTTGGATATTTCGATTCTCTAATGTTATAATAAAAAGGATACTTCGGTGCACAAAGCATCTTGTGTTCACGCAGGGCCCGGGGAAGGGTATCACTCCGAAAGGGTATGGTGTAGGCAGCTTACTGTAATCCAAGTATCAATGGCTGATACTACGGTTCGAACCCGTAACCTAAAAGGGCGCTCTAATGTTATAATAAAGGTGCTGAAATTCTCTGCATCTTTTATGCTGGCTATATTTTATGCTTGTTAGATTGTTAGTCCTATATAATAATGTCTGTTGTCTTTTTTTTTTTTTGGTAATAAAGATAGATATTATATTTAGACAAGCAATAATGTCTGTTGTCACGTATATATATTCCTAGTCTTTAGATTATATCTATATATATATATATATATATATATATATATATATATAAAAAACTTTGAATCATTATCTAGTACTCCGTCCTCATTGGTCGGTGAAATTGCCAGTTCTTTGTACTTTAATAATTTTCTGATGGCCCATGACCCTGATTTGGTTATCTTCTTTGTTGTACCGTCTGCTGAAGCTCCAAAGGTCAACGATTTAGATGCGGAATTAGGACTTGAAGTTTATAGAGTTAAGAATCCGTCATTGAACTTAGATTTTTTTAATTATTAGATTCGTAATTAAATTTTTATTTATATTTAATGGATATCCTAATATAAAATACAGAATCTAAACAAAAGTTATCGTATCTAAACTTATACTCAGTGGCGTAATCAGGAATATCGCCAAAGGTTTCAAACTTTAAATAAGTCGACAAATTTTTTTTCAATGAATGAGGGCACAATTTTTTTAAAATCAAACTACACTAAACGATAAAAATACTTGTAATAGAACTATAATTTGATAAATCAAAACTAACAGAAAAACGATAACAATAAACGTTTTACTGATAAAAGTAAGCATAAAATCAAAGGAGAGAGTCCAGGGGGTTTGTAATATGTAGAGAGCTTTTATTGAAGAATTTTTTGTAAAGCTTGACTTTTAATTATAAAATTTATTTAAGAAATAAATTTCAATTTAAAAACTACTTTTTAGATTAATTATTTATTTTTACATATATGGTGGTCTCCGTTCAGTTTTGGCAAATAAAATAAACAAATATTTTGACAGGGAATTAACCCGTGAACAACACCATTGGATTGTCTCATTCAATTATATTAAGGGTGTTCAAAATATAATATATAACCATATAAAATAATATTTGATCTATATACACGGTATAATTCTTCAGCGATGAGAGTTCGCTTGACCACCATTGGCATAGAGTGGCTACGCCCCTGATAACAAGGACCCACCCACCCCCATACAACACCTACTTGCACCTACTATATATGTATTTTTGCCGCATATTTAATATTCTTTTAGTTGTTTGAAAAGAATTTTTTTTATATCCCAAGGGTTTATGTTGTTATAAGTAGTATGTATTGACTTATTCACTTCCCAAAGTCAACGTTAGTGAAAGGGAGATATTTTAAATATAAATTAAGCATCACAGCATTATGTATAAGCTAAGATTTCACACCTTCATTTTCATTTTATATAGTATGGTTTTATAGACTCCAAACCGTGTTGCCTTTTAATATATAGTCACAACTTATTACCACAAAAAAAAAAAAAAAA
>NW_017670314.1:41394-73655 GCF_001879085.1 Nicotiana attenuata
TAAAAAAAAAAAAAAAAAATATATATATATATATATATATATATATATATATATTGTCACAACTTGTAAGATTTGATCATGGTTAAAGAGATAATTGAATATACACGTTTATGTAAGATTCAAGTATGATATCTTTATATATTTATCCCTCAATCAATAAAGTTATAATATTTTTATTTATTTTATGTTGACTAAGGAGTTGGAGTCTTTTTGTTGTATAAATTAAGCATCATAGCTTAATATTTAAGCTAAGTTTACAACTTCATTTTCATTTTATATATGGTTGCAGGAAAATTTTATTTTGTGTCTCATACAACTTACGCTAGTTGTATGAGGCAACTTTTTGTCTCACAGTTTTGTGGACCCAGAATTATGTGGATCCAGCAGTGTAAAATTGGGATCCACAATTTTGTGAGACAAAAAGAAGCCTCATACAACTAGTGTTAGTTGTATGAGACACAAAATAAAACTTCTCATGGTTCCATATTTAGTAGTCGATACGTCAATTCTAACCGTGTTAACGTTGCCTTTAATATATAGTCACAAAATACACGAGTTTATAGTTGTAAGATTTGATCATGAATTTATAGTTACAATTTTATTTTTGGATAAGTGTGGACCTGTGAATAGTGTAGAAATGCCATCAGGTAGCCACTTTAAAAGGTTGCTATTTAGCAATTAGCCTGTCCGTCATGAATTTCAGTTTTTCAGTTCAAATTTTCAGGACAAAGATATCCTACTAATTGTTCTGAAGTTACGATTCTTAGTTTAAAATTTCAAGACAAAATAAGTACTGATTAATCTCTAAATAGCATCCCTGAGAATGACTATGCATTTGCCCCTTGAATAGTGAATAAAGGAAGAATGAATAAACGAAGATAGAAGTGGGAGCAAGCTAGAAACTTTAACAAAGATTTAAAAAACACTACACTATAAATTTTCTTTTTATAAAGAGGAATAAGTTACATATATACCTAAAAGAAATAATTTTATGCATAGATATAATATAATTTTTCGGCAGTGGGATATAATTGAACCCCTTCACCATACATATGAGAGCTCTATTGGCGAAAATAGAACACTTCAATAATTTCCTTCTCTTCGCACTGATAGTTCAATATTCCATTAATTATATACAACAACTCTACAAGTGTCTAAATTCCAGAAACGTTTCCAGTTAATGTACAATGACCCAAATAGAGGGCCATCGTAATAAAAATAAATTTTTTCGTTCCTATATAATATTTGAAACTTATTTATTAAAATTATTTTAATTTTATTTATTATTCGTCCTAAACAAGGATTGCTTACAATTTATTATTAGACCTTTAAATTAGGAGATTCAGTTATACTCTTTTCATTTTTTTTTCTTTTCTCTTCTCTCTCCATATACAATCCATTATTAGAGTCTTAAATTATGGGATTCAATTACACCATTTTTTTTTTCTCTCATGTCCTCCTTCCAATAGTGCCTTAACTGTAATATAGCAATTCCAATAATGTCAAACCATAGTAACGTAAAATAGTTCAAGAATTAATTGAGAACCAAATCTTATAAAACTATTTTAATAGCTTGAACCAGAAAGTAGCATCAAACCAAAGCAATAGATACACTGACGATACACATCACCTAAACCATACAAGTTGAATGCCGGAATATTTAAATTTGATACATCCACAACAACATATAAATTAAAAATTATACAACTAATTATATAGTATGCAACTTATTTATATCTTATTTATAACTTTCATATATCATTTTTACCCTGTTAAAAATAAAAACAACATCATACAACTTAAATACAATTTTCATACAAATTTTATACAAATGTCTTTTGTATATGATTTGTATATATTTTATATGTGACGTGTCCTTGTTCTTCTCTGAAATTCCAATCAAAACTTTGTCTCGTAATACAATTTTGATATATGTCAGTAACTTTATGAAAAAAAAAAGTATTAATAACTTAAATACAAATTTCATAATGATACAACTATTTTTCAACTTTCATACAACATTCAAATAATAAAAATATAACTACAACAGAACACAACTTAAATACAATTTTAATACATCTTCCGATTCCAATCTGAAAATTCATCGAAAATCAACTCTAATTTCACCAAACACCCTCACAAAATTGAGATATAAACTCGAAAGAATATTCTCGATCTTTTGCAACAATACCCAATCAAAAAAATAATAATTTAAAAAAAATCAAATTCAAAATCAAAGTTTTGAAGCTTTTGGCTTTCAGTGGCTGGCGGGACAACGGACAACAACTGGTTCGATAGTCATGAATGATGGCTTTCATGTAATTATTATAATAATAAACTTGGAGGAAACCTCCATACTCACGAGTAAAGCTGCTTCTTATTCTATAATTAATTTCGATCAATTATGTATGCTATACTATTCATATGCCAAATCAAGTATAAGTGTTTGGCCATAATTTTTTTTCACTTTTATCCAAAATCAGTGTTTGGCCATATTTTCACTTGAAAATAAATTTTGGGATTTTTTCGAAAATTTGAAACTCCAAAAGGCTATTTTTTAAAATTTTGACTTTAGATCACTCACAAAATTCAAAAATAACCCAAAATTGTATTCATGTCCAAACACAACTCTAATTTTTAAATACCATTTTCACTTGAAAAATAATTTCACTTTTTTCCGGAATTTTATAATTCTTATGTCCAAACGCCCACTAAATCATTGACTCCCGAGTCTTTCTAATTCTACCTGTATTTTAGCTGAGAACTCTACTCTGCACACAAGTTCATCAATAAACAAAATAAACAGCTTAAATCCTTTAGCCATAATGAAGATTCCAAGAACAATTTTTTTAATTCAGTTTTTCACTTTCTTATATCTCTTCACATTTACTTTTGCTTCCACTGAGGAAGCAACTGCTCTCCTTAAATGGAAAGCCACTTTCCAAAACCAGAATAATACCTTGTTGGCTTCATGGAAACTAAGTCATGTTGGTTCGAACAATTCTTCCGGCCTGGGAGCGGCAAGTTCTGATGCATGCAGGGGCTGGTATGGAGTTATATGCGTTAACGGTAGGCTAAACAAGTTGAATATTACAAATGCTGGTGTCATTGGCACGCTCTACGATTTTCCATTTTCGTCCCTCCCTTTTCTTGAATATGTTGATGTTAGCATGAACCAGCTCTCTGGCACTATCCCACCTGAAATAGGCAAACTCACTAATCTTGTCTATCTTGACTTGTCGACTAATCAGATTTCAGGCACAATCCCGCCACAAATTGGCGCACTTGTCAATCTTGTTGAAGCTCGTCTTCAGAAAAACCAATTAACAGATCATATTCCTCCAGAAATAGGTAACTTGGTCAATGCAAATAATTTCTATGCTTTCTCTAATGAATTGTCTGGTCCTATTCCTGCTGAAATAGGAAAAATGAAGTCGCTTGAGCATTTATTATTATATAGAAACAATCTTTCTGGTCTAATCCCAAACAGTATAGGTGACTTAATTGAGCTCAAACTTTTGTACCTTTATGTTAACAAACTTTCTGGCTCCATTCCTAGTGAGTTGGGAAATCTGGAAAACCTCATGGATCTGGAATTATCGCGTAATCAACTTACCTGTCCAATTCCTGCTTCATTTGGCAATTTAAGAAAGTTGCAATTTCTGTTTCTCCATGTTAATAGACTTTCTGGCTCCATTCCTGCAGAAATAGGAAAGATGAAGTCACTTCAGCATTTAATCTTACAGGCTAACAATCTTTCTGGTCAAATTCCAAAAACTCTAGGTGACTTAACTGAGCTCAAAACTCTGTACCTTTATGTTAACAAACTTTCTGGCTCCATTCCTGCCAAAATAGGGAAACTTGTCAATCTTATTGAAGCTGATCTTGATACAAACCAGTTAACAGGTCATATTCCTCTAGAAATAAGTAACATGATCAATGCAAAACTGTTTTATGCTTACTCAAATGAATTGTCTGGTCTCATTCCCAGTGAGTTGGGAAATCTGAAAAATCTCACTCGTCTGGATTTATCCAGTAATCAACTTACTGGTTCAATTCCTGCTTCATTTGGCAACTTGAGAAACTTGCAAGCTCTCTCTCTCTATAACAACAAACTTTCTGGTTCCATTCCTAAAGAACTTGAATATTTAGATAACTTGGTTGTGCTGGCATTGGGTGTAAATCAGTTTTCAGGCCAATTGCCAGAGCATCTTTGCCAAGGTGGGAAGCTTGTGAGCTTCTCGGTGACTAGTAACAAGCTGACAGGGCCAATACCACGAAGCTTGAGCAAGTGCTCGAGTTTCCGATGGGTTCGTTTTTCTAACAACAGCTTCACTGGGAATTTATCTGAAGCTTTTGGCATCTATCCAGAGCTTCAATTCATCGATTTGAGTGACAATGACTTTCATGGAGAACTCAGCAGCAACTGGGGGAAATGCAAGAATCTGACTAATCTGCAGATAGCCAGAAATAACATTAGTGGTAGCATACCACCAGAGATTGGAAATCTCAAAGGGCTTCTAGGACTTGATGTTTCATCGAATCAATTAGTTGGACAGATTCCTAAGGAATTTGGAAAATTGACCTCTTTAGTTAAATTATTTGTGAAAAACAACCACATTCATGGTAGTATTCCTACGGAGCTTGACTCACTAACAAAGTTAGAGTCCCTTGATCTGTCAGATAATAGATTGAACGGGTCGATTCCAACATTTATAGGAGATTACACGAACATGTTTCTCTTGAACCTGAGCAACAACAAGTTCGGCCAGAAAATTCCAGAAGAGATAGGGAGGATAACTCATCTTAGTGTACTAGATTTGAGCCATAACCTTCTTGATGGAGAAATACCCGCTCAGTTAGCCAGTTTGCTAGACTTGGCAAACTTGAATCTTTCTCACAATGGCCTCTCTGGCTGCATTCCTGAAGAATTTGAAAGTTTAACTGCTTTGCAGGATGTTGTCTTGTCATACAATGAGTTGGAAGGTCCAATACCAAATAATAAAGCTTTTTTGACTGCCTTATTAGAAGGTAATAAAGGTCTTTGCGGCAATGTAACAGGATTCCAGCCTTGCGAAAGTTCATTTTCTATGGTGAAGAAGCACTCAAGACGTAAACTCATCCTCGTCACTGTACTTCCTGTTATGGGAGGACTAGTACTTCTCTGTGCTTTTATTGGTGTTCTCCTTATGTATAATAAAAGAAGGAAAGTTAAAGATGTTGAAAGACGGGATGATGGTTTGTTTTCCATAACCATGTTAGATGGAAAAGCACTGTACAAGGATATCTTAAACGCCACAGAGGAGTTTGATTCAACATTTTGCATCGGGCAAGGAGGACATGGAAGCGTTTACAAGGTAAACCTTCCATCATTAGGGAATATAGCTGTGAAGAGACTTCATTCTTCATTTGAGAATACACATCGCAAAAGCTTCATGAATGAGGTAAGGGCATTGATAGGGACTAAGCATCGGAACATTGTGAAACTTTATGGCTATTGTTCGAATGCAGAACACTCGTTCTTGGTTTACGAGTACGCCGAGAGGAGGAGTTTGTCTAGTATTTTGAGTAATGAAGTTGAGTCCAAGAATTTGGATTGGCTTAAAAGGGTGAATATCATCAAAGGTGTTGCTTTTGCTTTATCTTACCTGCACCAGGATTGCTCACCACCGATTGTTCATCGAGACATATCAAGCAGTAATGTTTTGCTTGATTCTGAGTATGAAGCTCGTGTTTCAGATTTTGGCATAGCTAAGCTTCTCATGCCAGACTCATCCAATTGCACTGCGCTTGCAGGCACATATGGCTATGTTGCACCTGGTACGGTCTAACTTTTTATCCTTTTTTTAACAATTTCATGAAGTATAGCCGCACACTCTGTGCTGTTTTTATCTCATTTACACGTTTGAATTCTTATACTGTTTTGGAAATTGTATTGTTTCAGAGCTTGCATATACAATGAAGGTTACACAAATGTGTGATGTCTATAGCTTTGGAGTATTAGCATTGGAGATAATCAAAGGAAAGCATCTTGGAGAATGCATTACTCTGCTAGCAAATTCATCGACTAGAGATCATGTGCAGCTTAGTGATTTACTGGATGAACGCCTTCCATGTCCTGAAGATAGAGTAAAAGAGGTTTTGGTTTTTATCATCAATCTAGCAATCTCTTGTTTGCTTGAAGCTCCAAAATCAAGGCCAACAATGCACTTCATCTCTCATAGGTTATCATCAATGGATCTACGTCCACCTACTCATCAGATAAACCCTCATGTAAGGCGAGCTATATAATCCGTGATACGTAAGGTGTCTTTTTATGGAAATGAATAACCTTTGACACCAAGTGGTTGTGATGTAAGTAATTTGATGAGAAGGTCCATGACAAAATCTAGAAGATACTGTTTCGTTACTAGATTTTCTAGAAGCCTTGTAGTAACCTCGTAAGAAGAGTAAAGTTCTCTTTTGCTTAATCTACTTTGTAAATATGGTGCCCAGCTCTTCCTTACTGTTAGCATTCTCAAAAAAAATAAGGTCCATGACAAAAGTATTACTGGGATTAATATTTCTGTATTGTTAGGGTGCTTATAAAATATGATTCACACTGTAAATTTGTATAACGACATTTAAGCCAGATACCAAAATATTCCAGCTTTATAAACAAAAAAAACAATCACTGCCTGGTCACAAACATATATCAGAAATAAAATTATGAATACTCGAATCAGTGCAATTCAGAATCCAGAAGTATTCACATAAGGGATGAATTGTGCAACCATAGATAATCCAGAAGTATCTATTTTTCAGATAGGCCAATAAAAATTATAGAAATAAAACTTATTATCTGCATTTATAGATAATTCACTAAATGAAGGAATACCTCTGACTTCAATGGGTGGAGTGTGCAACCAGGAATCATCCAAGAAAGTGCATGCAACTTCAGCTTCAGTAGGCCATTCAGCGCCAACATCTATTTCGTCAAAATTGATTGGTTTACATTTGCCATCTTTATTTCTTACAATTGCCTGTAACCAGAGATTGCAGTGCACATAAACAAGATCGTCAAATCTATCAAGCTCCAACCTGTCCCGTCTTTTCCTATGAACACTATCAAAAGTGCTCCAGTTCCATCTACACCAGTGCAGACTGCAAGGTTGACTCAAAATCCGTATAGCAGCTCTCTGTAGACTTGGAATTTCGTAACCATAACCCATCCACCAATCAGCTGAAGACACATAGAGCAGGCTTTAAAATGCTATAAATATCGAATCAACTAGAAATGCTGTTCCCTATATGTTACTGGTAGAATAAGCCTATCAACTTCTTTCCTAAACATTATGCTAGAGTTTATAAATATATTATTTGACTTACAGTATAAAGTATAAACTACATGTTTATGTACATATTACAGCTTATAAATCAAACCCGAGATCCACTTCCTAACAAGTTAATATTATGCAAGTGAACTTCTGGCAATTGAAGTTTAACCATATATACCTGGGGCGTTCAGTGTCCTTCCCTTTATTGCAAAATCAGTCCCTAGAGCACCTTGAGCATTTATGTATATGGGATGTTCTTTAGTAATTTCTATTTTATCTTTATCCTCAGAAGCCATTTTCATCATGGCCTCTTGAAAACCGTTCCTGATCCTTGAATCAATCTTAAAGTTTGGGTTGTAAAACATGGAAGGATTAAGGAATGCTGCTGCTGCATGTAATGGGGATTGAAGAAGCATGCTCCATCTCCTGTCAATTATATCCCAAACCGGCGCATAGTTTTCCTCAATATCCTTATAGAATGCTTTGATGGACATCTTTGCTCTTTCCACTCCGTCATACATATATGCCATAGCAGGCATGTCTCCGTCCATGATCCTTAACAGTTTAAGTAACGGTTCGGACACCGTGACAGCTTCACGTGCAGATCTCCAGAATCTTTCAAGGCACAACAATGACTTTATGGCCTGTACGTCGGGGTGCCTGCTATATATAGATGACAACCACTCGGCACGAGAAAACATGTGTTTTAAATTATCCTCTTGAATCACAAGGGCCCTTAAGGAAAGGAAATTAGCCACATGTTTTGTGATTCTTGGTCGAACGAACTCCTCTCCACCTGAAAATTTTCTCATCATATTTAGAATCCAGTCATTACCGTATATGTACTTTGTGATTGTATTTGCCTCATCAAGAACAACATTCACCCACTCATGTTTGCTAAAATCCTCCAACATTTTATTGATACAATGTGAAGCGCACGGAGACCAGAAAACCGAAGGGTACTTGTCTGTCAGAAGCCTTCCCGCATATACGTAACTAGCAGAACTATCGGTAATAACTTGGACAACATTTTTCATGCCAATTTCCAGAACAACTGATTCAAGCAACCCAAACAAATAATGAGGATCATCTGCATGATCAGATACGTCTACAGACCTAAGGAACAATGTCCCTTTGGCACATGCCACAGAAAGTACCACAAGGGATTTAGCCTTTCCATCGGACCAGCAATCGCACAAGATTGTACAGCCCGTTTCTTTCCATTCATCCTTTAATCTCGTGTAACTGTCGCTAATATCGACTTTGACTTTTTCCAAAAGATGACCGCCCAATTTTTCAGCACATGGAGCTTTATACCCCACTTCGCACTCAAGAATCGCGTCCACCATTTCCTGATAGTACAAGGACTTTGCAGCTGTAAAAGGTATTGCATTGTGGTAGAAAAACGCAGCAATCTTCTTATCAGCATTGTCCTGTTTTTGCTTTTGAACATCATCAATTGCTGGCTGTGAACTCGGAGAATGGCGCGCAAACATAATAGGACAAGGGCTACCGTTCTCTCCACTAAATCCACCAAGAGGATGGACCCCACCACTAGCTGAAGAGCTACTTTGCTGACCATTAACAGCGTGATCCAGCTTTGTTTTCTTAGGATTTTTCTGTTTCTTAGGAGTGCTTAAAATGCTTCTAATGTGGTCCCTCACCTCGTTCGGGACTTCAGCACATGGAACTATGTCTTTGTTTTTTATTTGAGCCAAATGAAATTTCATTCTGTAAACCCCTCCACTGAACTCTCGCCGGCAGTAGTTACATCTTACCTTCTGTCTTGTAGCATCAACAAGGACACAGTGTTCCCAACAGGCATCTCTTCCTCTAACCATAACTATAGACTAAGCAAGAGAGGTTTTTCCCCTTTACTAGTAGTAATAATATAAATGAGCTATAAATTAAAGCTATCTACTTCATATCAAAACTAGAACAAGATAAAAACATTGTCATTGGACATGTGATCCCTAATCTGGTAAACAGAAATGAAATTACCACAATGTTTAGATCTATGCTTAAAGTATAGAATTGACAAGAACATGTGACCAAGGCGGATGTAAAGTTGAAGATATTGGGTTCGAGAGAGCCCAATAGCTTTGAGCAAGCCTGTATTTCTTTAAAAAATCATATATTCAAATTATTAACATAGAAACCAGTAACTCAAAAAGGCTAGATTCAGAACCCATAAACTTTAAATCTTGGATCCGCCTATGCATATGACATTGCAATAACCAAGTGGGAAAAAACTCCCTTTGCGCTTTCTATTGTGGAATGTCTAAAATATTTGACTCCATTTCAATAATATGTTGTATATAGCTTTCACGACTTCAAATTCATTATAGTACTTAAATTTTAAAACTTTGACATGATATTTTCAACTTTAATACTTCTCTTCAACTTCCACTAATATAACATACAAGTCAAACTAATATCTTAAACTCAGTATTCAGTCAAACAACGTCATATAAAATGCAACAAAAGCAATAATCCACCTACAAAATTCAATGAAAAAGCCAGGTAGTAAATCAGAATTTTGAGTAAAGTACTTAAATTTTAAAACTTCAACTAATATAATATACAAGTCAAACTAATATGTGAAACTCAGTATCCCGTCAAACACCGTCGTATAAAATGCAACATAAGCAATAATAAGCATTAACCACCTAGAAAGTTCAAGGAAAAAGTCAGGTAATTAATCACAATACTAAGTTTAGCTCATTTTAACAGTTTGAAGCATTAAACTAAAAAAATTCATAGCCTTATACACAACTGCGAAAAAATGAGCTAAATTTTAATATTATAACATCTAGTTATAGAAGGACCTAGAATATTCGACGGCGAGGAATATTTACCTGGTGGTTATTGTGGTTGTTGACGGTGTTTGACGGTGGTGTAAGAAAAATCGGCGATGGCGATCCGAGGAAATGAAAGACCACGGCGATGAATTTGCTGTAATCGCCCCAGCCGATTTTTTAGGGCGAGTTAGCAAGAAGATCGTTTCTTGCCTTCTCACGTGATGCTCACGTGATTCATTATATATGGGCTCCTCCCGAAGTCTTTGGCATTCGGGTCAGCGCCCCACCCATATTTTGTTTCCCATTTAATCTATACTCATTTTTTTTTAAAGTTTTAACTTGTATCCACTTTTTAAACAACTTTAGCCCCCTTTCTCCTCCTTCATTTTTTTCTCCTTCTTCTTTCTCTTCAGTTCATGGGATGATTGCCATAAGTATATTTATCAGATTATTTAAAAACAAATTATAAATAATTAAGTAAGTTAGTAGACAATAATTTATAAATATTTTTACGTAATTCTGTTCTTTTTACGTTTATTATTTCCAAAATTTATGATTTAGATATTGTTGGCAATCTGATTATTTTATAATAGTAATACACTATGAAAGAATAAGGTGATTATTTATCTAGTATGTTAGAAAGCTTTTTCAAAAACTTCAGCTATTTTAGTGATGAAGTTTTTACAAATGAACTAAATAACTTCAGCATCTTCTGAAGTTTTTGAAAAAACTTTATGACAAAACTAGTGAATCCAGGACAAAAAAACTTCAGCCTATATAGTGCTGAAATTTTTACAAATGAACCAAATAACTTCAGCATCTTCTGCTGAAGTTTTTGAAAAAGCTTATCCAGGACAAAAAAAAAACTTCAGATATTTTAGTGCTGAAGTTTTTACAAATGAACTAAATAACTTCAGCATCTTCTGCTGAAGTTTTTGAAAAATTTTTATGACAAAACTAATGAATCCAGGACAAAAAAACTTCAGCTATCTTAGTGCTGAAGTTTTTATAAATGAACTAAATAACTTCAGCATCTTATCTAGGACAAAAAAACTTCAGCGTATTGCCTTTGCTACTTCAGGCATGTTTACTAGAATGCTGAATTTTTGCGTGATTGCCTTTGCTACTTCAGCCCCATATGCTGAAGTTACGCGAAAAAGTGGGTATGCTTGTAATTTTTTTTTGCAAAGCGGGCACAAGTTAAAACGTGACCCAAAAAGCTGGTGTAGATGCAAATCCCCCATTGTTGTTGTTGTTGTTAATTCTTCATTTACTAGAATTTTTACACAAATAGCCTATCGAATTTATTGTTTACTGTTTTTGGTCAGTATAATTAACTTAAATAATCGCCTACGTAGGAGCTTAAACTTAAAATAGCTGGAAGATATAGAGCCCGTTTGGATTGGCTTGTTTTAAGTGCTTTTAAGTTATTTTGTAGTGTTTTGATAAAGTAAAAAAGTGCTTTTAAGCACTTGTTTTTAAGCTAAAATGACAAAAACAAGCCAAAAGCCAAAAGTTAAAATTCCTAACTTATGGCTTAAAAGCTATTTTGGCTTAAAAGTCACTTAAAATAAGCTCATCCAAATATATATATATATATATATATATATATATAATCATTGTATAATTTATTAGTACTTACTTAAAAAAAGTAAATAGTGAATTCTAACTACCTATTGCTACTATATGTTAGCTATATACAATTTCATTTTCATTTTTTGGGTATTGGTTGGTCCAAGACTTCATCAATGGACCCTTCAGCGAATATAAAAGAGAAGTTTGGTGCGCAAAGCATCCAGCGTTCACCCAAGGTCCTGAAAAGAGTTACAGTCCAAGGGGTGTGATATAGTCAGTTTACCTTAATAAAAGTATTAGTGGCTATTTTTACAGTTCAAACCATGACCTACCCTTCCACGAATATATTCTATAAATATTGTACAAGATAAAAAATAAAATAAAAATAAAAAATCTAACTCCTTAGTACGTACTCTAGACAGGATACCTTAGTAAACAATTAAACATGCATGTAAAAAGATCATTAAGTTGAAAATTTCAGATTAGGTGAAGATATTGATGAGTTCTCTAGTTCTAAAGAGGTGGCCGAGGCTGTAACATTTGTACTTTCTGCTATAACATTTGTACCCTGTGCTGTGATATTTGTACTCTCTGGTACTACTTGGACCTGCTGATGACCATTAGTTTTATCTTGATCACTTGGCTTTGTTTCGTTATTGAGTGCGTATTATTTCTTAGAAAGTAGAACTTGATTTATTTATTTTTTTGGTTTCAAATAAGGTGAAAACTAGTGCAAAAATGTAACTCATAAGATATAATTTTCCTTAATCTTAAAGGGAAAATTAGGACCAACAATCTATAGTAATTTAATAAGAGCAATTCATCTACGTTATGTTTTTATGGTCATTAATTAATATAATCCCCTTTAATGCAACAAAAGCCCCACCAATATGGCTTAAGCACCATCTTAATTCTTAAAGCAATTGATTAGCTAACAAATTACTGAGTGTAAATCTTTTTTTTGGAACCCCAGAAAACCCAGTCGCTACAGCCTCTGCACTTCGGGTGAGCACTATATGAGCACTGAGTGTAAATCGTAATCTCCCTATTTATTGGATTTCTTATAGCTACAATTTGGGTGACGGAACAAGATTAAAAAAAAAACTGAAAAAGTATAACTAAAGATTACTATAATGATATCATTTGTATGTAATGCAGACATCATTAACCGAACCGATCACACGCATGGGCTAATCTAGCTACTTAATTAGACACTAATACAATGGATTGGCATTCATTATCTTCGACTTGATATATATATATATATATATATATATGAGAAGTTTTCAGAAACCACTATTGTTTAATAGTTATTAACTTCCTATTGCTACCATATACATAATTACTTCCTATAGCTACTATTCAGTTGTTACGGTAGTGTGTTCGCTGTATTCGCGCTGCTGTATTCATGAATACAGCAGCAAAAAGCGCCTAAAAATCAGGGTAGTCCAACTGTATGCGCATGCATTCACATGTATTCGCGTCACGCCTAAATTAGGGTAGCCACTTGTACGCGCATATATTCACATGTATTCACGCTGCTGTATTTATGAATACATCAGTAAAAAGCGCCTAAAATTAGGGCAGTCCAGTTGTACGCGCATGTATTCACATGTATTCGTGTTGCTGTATTCATGAATACAACAATAAAAAGCACCTAAAATCAGGGCAGTCCAGTTGTACGCGCATGTATTCACATGTATTCGTGCCATGTATTCATGAATACAGCAGTAAAAAGCACCTAAAATCAGGGCAGTCAATTGTACGCGCATGTATTCACAAGTATTCGCGCCATGTATTCATGAATACAGTAATGGCAATCACCTTAAAAATAGGTATGTCCAGCTGTCTAAGAGAGAGGAAAAACATAAATAGCGTATTTCATGCCTCAATGATAGTATATACCATAAATACTTACTTTGTTATAAAATATAAAAGGTGACTATAGAAAATAATATTTTAAAATAATTTTGATTTATAATAAATAGGGCGTATACCTTTGCCATAGGAGGTAAAATTTCCTTTTAGAATTCACTCACCTAACTTAAAACCCGTTGTGCCTAAATTATGGATCCGTCACTGCGTACGAGATTAGTTAATCTCTTTCATTTAAAGAGCGTTAAAGTAGAGTTCAGAATTGAGTAAGGTATGAAAAGATTTTTAGTAATTCAACTCCGAATTTAAGGTTGGCAAATGGGCCGGGCCCGGTCTTAAGTGGGTCGGTCATATGTGGGCCCGGGCTTCGCGGGCCGGGCTTAAACGGTCCCGGCCTATGTGGGCGTAAGTGGGCCTGGCCTATTTTTTTTAAATTTTTTATCTAAGGCAATTTCTTGTAAATTATATAGCTTATTAAGATGAACTCAGTATCAAACTTGCAAATTAAAGTTTACATTTAATACTTCAAATTAAAGTTCAATGCCTCAACATAATACTTCAAATAAATCTAACAAACTAAAACATTAAGCGTAATACGTCTAATAATTTTAAAATAACACAAATTGTCTCAAATCAACTTAAAATCTTAAATATGAATGTCTAAAGAACGCGCAAGACAACTCTTTATATGCCTCTTTAAACAGGCATGCCCTCCAACTTTGGACGATGAGTGAAGACTCGACCATAGTTCTTGCACTTTATTATGTAAACTTCTTCATTTTCTTCTACCACATTAAAGTGTTCCCAAACAAATGCGCGTACTCTAGAATCATCGGGCATGATTTAACTTGAATTAAGAATTTGAGTTTGAGAAATGAGAGATGAATGAAGACTTGAAGACTTGACAACTTCAATTTGAGTTTGAGAAATGAGAGAGATTGATGATTTTGTGAGAAAAATGAAAGAATGAGGGGTTATTTATAGTTGAAAATAGGGAAAAAGTGCACTTATAAAAAGCTTGGGAGGTTAAATGGCTATTTTAGAAATAGCACACGACTATTTTTGCAGGCCAACGGCCATTTTTTAAACTTTAGTAACGGCTAAAAACAAATTTGGAATAATTTTTTTTTTAAAATAGTCGTTGGGCCCATTTAGGACCGGTTGAACCGGCCCACTTAGCACCCGGTCCCGGGCCCAAACGATCCCGGTCATCACGGGCTTTTTCAGTGAACCGGCCCACTTAGGAGCCCACCACACCTGGTCCCGGGTTTAAATGGTTAGGCCCGTTTAAGCCCACTACCGATATGGGCTCGCGGGCCTGGGTCCGGGCCTAACCGGCCCACATGCCAGCCTTATCCGTATTAGTGGCTTAATGACGAGACAATCATACAAAATTAGATATTCTATTGACGGATGGATCAAGTAATATGTTGGCGCTTGAAAATTGTTCCGTTTGTCTCTGAATACGTTGGTGAGGAAGTCATAGGAAGAAATCCTGTCCAAATTTTTGTAGACAGAATTATCGTGTTACTTACGAGAGATAGCAAATACCTCGTGAAATTAATTGAGATACGCACAAGCTGGCCCAGACACCACGATTATCTATCTATATAGAATAACACAAGCAAAACAATGTTAGGCTGCCAAATGGAATACTCATCATGCTAACACATGTAAAAAATTAAGACAACTCTCCAAAAAAGTTGGAGTTTGTTTCTTCTACCTACAAATCAGCTAAATCAGCAAAATAAAGTTAATTTTAGAAATTTAAAAAAACATCAATACTCCCATCGTTTCCAATCCTCCCACGATTTTAGCTTTCCGATTTTTCCTTCCCCTTAATTAACGTGGTTGTTATTAAAAACAAAGAAAACATTCCTCCCTACAAATCAGCAAAATCAGTACAGTTAATTTTACAAATCTAAAAAACCAACAATACTCCCACGAAATTGGTTTCCATTCATCCCACGATTTTTGCTTTCCAGAATTTTCTTCCCTTTAATTAACGTTTCTGTTATTAAAATCAAGGAAAAGATTCCTCCACTTTCTAAGTTGCCGTCTTTTACTCCATAACTACCATCCACAATTTGCAAGTACTTTTTTTTAACTTTTTTATACATACGTTTTTTTAAAAAGGAGGAATAATATCAGTTATTCCAACAAAACAGTCGGCATCTCAAAGGCAAAATAATCTCCATTATCCCACGACTGATCGTGCTCTCAAACGTGGTCTTCCAACTCAAAAATCCCGATTTTACATACACATCTATAACTCCATGATTTATGTGCTTTATATTTTCAAAACCTTTTCAACTTCATATTTCATCTACTAAAGTCTGATTACAATTAGTTTGCAAGTATGGCCACACAAATTCATGATATCAAACAAATATCATCCAACTCGATGCAATGGAATCTCAAAGTTAGAGTCGTTCGAATGTGGATAATGCCGGATCGCTTTAACCCGCAAATACCGTATTCAATTGAATTGGTTTTACAGGATTCTAAGGTAACATATTCAACTTTCTCATAGTTTTAAACTTACTAATGTAGTCGCATTCCATATGAAAATTCTTTCTTCCGCATTACTTAAATAATTTCGACTTCCATATCAACAGATCTTTATCTGATCTGGAATCCATTGTGTCATTTCGTTTTTCACTTCGAATGTTGAGTATAACTTTAGACAGTGATTGTCCTTATATTAACAATCAACTAAGTTGCATGTTTGTACATAATAACAGAGTTATTGTTCAAATTAACAGAGGAATTGTTCTGCTATTAAAGAAGTATTGTTCAAAATAAGAAACTTCGGCAAATATTAGCTATTGCTTGCCTTGCTTACACGATCATCGGATGAACATATAGAAACTACGTTTATATATGCAATTTTCAGCTTTGTGTCAAACTTACTAATGTAGTCGCATTCCATATAAAAATTCTTTCTTCCGCATTACTTAAATAATTTCGACTTCCATATCAACAGATCTTTAACTGATCTGGAATCCATTGTGTCATTTCGTTTTTCACTTCGAATGTTGAGTATAACTTTAGACAGTGATTGTCCTTATATTAACAATCAGCTAAGTTGCATCTTTGTATATAATAACAGAGTTATTGTTCGAAATAACAGAGGAATTGTTCTGCTATTAAAGAAGTATTGTTCAAAATAAGAAACTTCGGCAAATATTAGCTATTGCTTGCCTTGCTTACACGATCATCGGATGAACATATAGAAACTACGTTTATATATGCAATTTTCAGCTTTGTGTCTCCTAATGTTGCCTTCATAATTGATATACAACAACTGTAGCATTCTGGTTTTTGACATTACATCTTTTAACAAGTTTACACAGTGATGAAAGTATATACGCGCTTACATTTGTTGGCTTCATAATTGTGCACTAATAATGAATCTGAATTTGCAGCGTGATCGTATGCATGCTACAATCGGAAAGTATGTTCTTAAGTTTTTTAGGAACAAGATACATGAACTTCGCTTATATCGTATGAACTACTTTGTAGTTGGACCAAATAATTTGAAGTTGAGGACTACGACACACAACCTGAAGCTGACATTTACTCAAAAGACATTTGTTGAGGAAACAAATTATCCTTCATTTCATATGAACATCTTTAACTTGCGCCCTTTTGACCAACTAACAAATCAACATGATGTCGATGAGACAGAATTACTCGGTAATATTTTTTTAAATTTTAAATGAAGTTAAAAATGTTATTTGTGAAAGTATGTCACTAACTTTTATATTTATAGATGTTGTTGGTCAGGTTGTGACCTATGAAGATGTTAAGACCTACAAGCAGGGAGACGACCAAAGTGTCCTTATTAATGTTGTACTTGAAGATGATCAGCAAGTACTTCAAAAATAGAAAAAATACTTTATTGATAGATTACCTATATATGTGTTTATTAACCTTACTATGAAACGTATAGGAGGAACAGGATTATGGCAACATTATGGAGCGAACTTGTGGATCAAATTCAACATCACTTGAATGAATCTGCCAATGAGCCTTTGATTGTTATTTTGCAGCATATGAAACCTCAAAAATATCGAGGTTTACCATAAATTACATGTATTTTTTAATTTTACTGTATAAAAAATTTTAATTTTCAAATTTTTATCATAATTCATTTGATACACAGGTAATTACTCAGTGCGTAGCTGTTGGTATCAGACAAAGATATGGATAAATTCTACGTTGCCGCAGTCTATTGACTTTAAATCCAGGTTTGTCAAGTGTATAATCCTTTTCTATATGTACAGAAAATATAACAATAGTATTTATAAATTACAATTTTTGACTTATGCAGATTACTTGCAGCACGTCAATCAAACATTGACGAATCACTCGAACAAGTTCTCAGCAAAGTTACTCTGTTAGAGATGAGTTAGACAAAGGAATTGTACGGTTTAAAACTATTAGGGATTTAGTTCAGTGCACGCAAGTGAGTTTAATTTACTTTCTCAATTATATTTACCTTACGTTTTCTGTTTTGCATTTAGAATAATTGTTTATTTTTTACTCAATTGGAATCCAGCTATTGGATTGCGGCAAAATTGGTTAATTTGGAACTTGACCGGGGATGGTCATACTTGGCATGCAACAAGTGTAGTCGAAAGGTGGAAAAAGTTGGAAATAAATACTTTTGTGCCAAATGCAATGAAGAAGAATCTTCTGTTACTCACAGGTTAGTACTATTTAGTGAAATTTTTAAAATGTTATATCTATAAAAAATAAAAAATGAGTTGCAGGTATAGGCTTCAAGTTCGTGTTATGGATGGAACCGCTTTTATCTCATTGTTGCTTTGGAATCGCGAAGCTATGCAACTTATAGGGAAGTCCGCAAAAGAACTTATGGAAAGATTATTTGAGGTATACTCCTAAAGTTAATTTGATTAACCATAAAAATATTTCTAACTTATGAAATTTGGTGCAGACTTCACTTGCGAATGCTGACTGTTCTTATCCAAGTGAAATGGACGATATTCTTTATAAAAAATTCATGTTCAAGGTTATTGTTAAGCAAGAGAATATTGAGTCACAGGTTGAAGTCTACAAAGTTCTTAAGTTTACTGATGATGATGACCTTCTAAAGGAATACGGCCATACTTTATTCGAAGACAATATGAATGTAAAAATTTTTTAATGCACAAACCTCATCATATAAAATTTATGTATAAATACTTTTCCACTTATAGGATGAACGTTCTTTTTTATTTTTGTTTAACAGGATCCACAGTTTTTGGATGGACAAAGCTCAAGTGGAGATAAGATTTTCGTGGTAAATTTCATGAAATTTAAACTTTTACGCCATTATTTATTGGTTCTGCAACTGCTATTAAATTGTTTTGGTTTTTCGAAGGATCTTATGGCCGAAAGTCAGCTGAAGTCTGCTTTGCAAACTCCCATCGAGAAAAGCGTATCAGAAAGTGGATCGATGGAGATGCTTGCAATGCAAAAATATCCCCTTTGAAGACATATGACAAGAAGACTAGATCCGCTAATAAGGCATCAGCAGTAGGAGCAGATGATGACTTCAATTCTCAACTGTCTAGCAACAAGGTTCGCGGAGTCGTAAAGAAAGAAAAGAATCTCTGATTGGCTTTACTGAAATGCCCGTAGCTATGCAAATATATATTTTGTACTTATGTCGAATAAATGTGCTGCTGTCGATATGTGATCTGCTGAAATGACTCGACCTATGCAACATCATATTATCTTTATTACTCATGAATTCAGTTATTAATTATGTCGAATGAATGTGGTGCCGTTGCCATATATTTTGCTATCTGCTACATTATTGGTTGTGCTTTAAAGTCAAAAGTAAACCACGTTTCTGATAAACAGCTAATTCGTCAACTTAAACTGAACCAAAATTATGGATACATACGCGTTGTGCAAGCTATGTATCCATAAAATGCTATGTTATTAAACTAAAATGCGGAGAAAGTGCAAAAACTGAGCTTCCCATCATCCATATTTTTGCATCGCCGCTACAACTTTCTCTTTTGTGCTTCATCTAGAGAACCTAATGCTTAGACGTCGAAGTATTTGCACAAACTCTGCTTTCCTGAAATTAGACATGTACTTACCAAGTCACAAAACAATAATAGTTAACCAATTAGTGAATAAGTGTGTACAAATTACTGCATATTACTGAGATTCAAACGAATAAGTGATTCTACACATCCTATGGTCTCATGAAGCTCAATCAGGTATGTGTAGACACACTCACTTTCTGTACAATATAATACAAACATGATAAAAAGAGATCGTTTGGATTCTTATAACAATTTAAGTATAACATCATTATTAAATTTCCATTAGGACAGAACAAATGATATAAAGAAGGATAAAGCTACAGAGAACAAAACTAATTGCCCATGTAAATGCTTAAGGATTTAACATCGTTCGCGAAATATAGCTTTAATGTAGATCTGATGTACTGCAATTAGTATTGATTTAGTTCTTAGGTAGAAATTTAATTATCGAATAGGTCAATATTGTCAAATTCTTAGGGGATTTGACAGTTCGTCATACGTTCAAAATTTGAAGATACACATGTTGAACTGTGGATCATGTATTTCCTCAACATTGATCTTATGCGTGAACATCAGCTTAAACTTGTGGTCTGCACTGTAGGAGGATAAACAGCAGGCGGATGAACAGCTGCATCAAAATAAAAATTCACTGTTTAGTGTACTGAGGAACAGAAAGTAAATCAAAAGATTACTGTATGTATAAGCTACACGAATCTTCCAATCAATGACTTGAGTGACCAAGAAATTTAGTGTTCTACATAGATAGATTATTGTTCTCTTCAGTTATCAAAGGTGCATCAGCAACAAAAAATGAAAAGTTATGGGAACTGTTACTGCAAGTATTTTATGGGTTGTGTAATCTGAAACTTAAAGACGAGGTTGATACTCTTATAGAATTCCATTGATAAACAACTAATTCGTCAACTTAAACTGAACCAAAATTATGGATACATACGCGTTGTGCAGGTTTGGGCAAAATATAGAGGGTCAAGCTATGTTATTAAACTAAAATGCAGAAGTAACTACATAAGACATGGTCTTCACATACTAATAGCTTGATACATAGTTGGAAAGATGATATTTCTTTTAACCATCCACTGGAAGTTACTTTGATATCTCCTTTAAGCGGCACCATGAATGCAACACACATTTATAAATCCCTGTATTCAGGTTCTATGTCTTTGAATTTTTCCAACCCATATGACTATGCATTTACATTTAGTCTTACCTGAAACAAAAAGTAAGCAAGTGGTAAAATTAAAATTACTGCTTGCACTGTTATAGTCATACTTTGATCAAGATCCAAAAAGTAAGCAAGTGGAGCTGATTAAAATTTCTGACATGGCTCATTTTTTCAGAACTGTGCGACAGTACTCCCTTTCACATAGCTATCCTTACAAAATAAAAGGTTGTTGTTGTTATCATAGATCAGCAAACAAACTATTTTGTTTCTGATAATTGTTTCATCATTTACTTACTTAGAAATTGTATTGGTTGGTTTCAAACTTACAACTAATAATTATGGTCCGTCAACAACTCCTTTAAAGATAATTGGCCCCTGCATAACTTACAAGTGATTCAGAAATTCTTTACTAGATAAACTTTTGTTTGCGAGACATAGTCGTGCACTAGAATCTTCGTCTGTTTGTGCCATTGCGACTCTCCACATATGTGTTCCTACATAGAAGAAAGAAAGCTGATCACCTCTGGGCATCTGGCGAGGAAAGACAATGATGCAGTTCTGTATTCCAATAGTGCAACTAAAAAATTGTGTCCAAAGCGTTTAACAAAGACAGCATGTTTATGACGATTTCAAACTCTTCTAACCAACTCATTCTTGGAATTTCTTATGATATTACATCACATTTAACTAGAACATATGTGCGATATGTTAATAAGATAAGAAAAAGGAAAAAAAACATACAAAATCCAAACATACTTTTACGATCAAATTTCACAACCTACACCGCCTTTAAAATATGAAACATGGGAGATGAATTTGGTTTCTCCTATGGATAAATATACATAACACAACGAATTGTAAATATTCACAATATTAGTAAAAATGTTAAATTGATAAGAGTTACAACTTGCTAAAAATTAATAACAATGGGCTAACTCATTCTCCAATCAGTTGAAAATATATTGGTAATATATAAATTAAGTTTTCCTGTTAAAATTTAGTTTTTAATTATTTTGAAAATACATTTACATAATTGTCTTTGGGACATATAGTGAACTAAAAATACTACTGCAGTAAAAGAGATAAAAAAAAACGTGAAGGAAAAAGAGGCGCATCAGATATGCCCTCTTTTTGTCAACTGCTCTGTATTTTAGGTTTTGTTTGAAGACTCTTCAACTTCTCAAACCTAATTCAGTTTCTCACCCCAATTTTTCAACTCCTGCCTGCCTCAAGGTCAGTCAATTTTTTGGATATGTATGTCGTAGTCCTGGTTTCATGCTTTTACATTTGTTTACATTAGCTTTTCTTCTAAAATTGTTGTAGTCAAGGCTGTTGTGGTTGCTTCAGAAATACTGGACTTCGACCTACAGTATCAGAATTCTATATACTTTGTTTTGCATCCGAATCAACAGAGTGAGGGCTTGCAAAGAAGCTGTACAAAATTCAACTGTACTTTTGCAAAAGACTCTTCAACTTCTCGCAACAAATTCAGTTTTTACGGCACTTTGACATGGAAGAAAAGAAAAATCTCGGAAGAAAAAATAGAATATGCATACAAAAGCAGAAACAGGCTAAATTTTCGTTGAACGGTATGAAATTTAACATTTAACATTATATATATCATGAGTAATATTGCAGTTCTTTAAACAATTGGACGTAAATTTGGCGTCTTACTAAATCTTTTTGTTCTACTATTTCTTCACTTTCATAGATGCATTAGATGCTCAAATTTAAGTATAAGTTTTAAAAATATGTGTCCTATATATTATGTTGATCCAGACACCATTGTAGTTTCTATTATGCTGTATATCGTCTTTCGTCCGAATATGCATTATTTGATATATCATTGCATAAATTTAAAATATATTATGTCATATGTTTAGCATTTTTTATATGTTTACCATCCATACATCTTATGCATTTTTAACACATTTAACATTATATATATCATGAGTAATTTTGTGGTTGTTGTAGGTACTTTTGATGATTAGTCGTACAGGTTTATCGTCTTTATTAGTCGCTTTTATACCTGCTTTACTCAGTTGCAAGTAGATAAAAATCACTATTCTAATCAGCATATCAAATCTTATATATTAACCTTTAAAGGTTGAATTGTGCGCAATTATAGTTTCGGATTCTATGAATTTTGGACATTTCAGTTGCCATTCTCTCCCAATTCTTACATCTTTATTTTTTCAATTCAACATATCAAATCTTTATACTACCCTTTAATGATGGTTATTGTCCTTAAATATCCATAGATTATTTTATTATATTGATTTTGATAGTTTCCCTACCTTTTTCCAGTTATAACAGTTACCTCTTTTTCTATTTTATGGTTTACAGACTTTGTCCATTCTACTACTATCAGACGGAATGCTATAGAAAATGGAAAAACAGAACAATCATTAACGGACATAACAAATCGTCTGAATTATGTAGTGCATCCATAAAGATCTCTGAACAAGTTTCATCATCTCAGTCTCAGCAACAATATCCAAATTCAACACAACAACAATATTTTTGATATGATTTTTCACCTTCAAAATTGCAAAGCGATCATCTTTTACAGGATTTAAATGAGCAACCATTGTTGCAAGGTAAATATTTGTGTAACTTTGGTTATATCTTAAATGAAAAATTGAGGAAGTCAATGAAAGTGTTGCTATTCTTGCAAATAACAAAAATACAATATTTTTAACTTTTTATACTTTTATCTCATATGCGTAATGGACTGGCCAATAGAATAACTTAAAAGTTAAAAGCTTAATTTGCTGCCATTATTTGCTTTTGTTTATTTTGTTAAGTAAGACATGTTTGTTATAGATATAGAATTATTATTTTGTATGAATTTTCTAAAAGTCGTTCTACTTTTTAAAATTTTATTAAGCGATTTATTTTCTCTTTTGCGATGTTTATGTTTTTATATAAATATATTTCTTTGGTTGATTAGGCGTAATATATAGAATACTTTTAAATGAATATTTGTTAGCCATCTTTTAAATGCTATATATTAAGTTTGTTTACATTGAATTTAGCATATAAAAATTGGTTTGATAGCTTTCCTATGTTTTTCCACTTCTAACAATTAGTTTTTTTGTTTTTATTTTACTGTTTACTGAATTGGTTGATACTACTATCACAGGGAATGCTTCTGAAAAAGGGAAAATGAAACAATCATTAACGGATATAACACACCGTCCAAATTTCCCTCAATTTAATAGTACCCCCATAAAGAGTTGTGGACAAGTTTCATCATGTTATTCTCAGCCACAATATCCAAAATCAATGCAACAACATAGTTTGCTATATGGTTCGTCCAGTTCAAATTTGCAGAAAGAACATCTTCTACCTGATTTAAATGAGATACCATTATTTCAAGGTAAATATTTATGTTTAATTTATTTAACTTATTTTTGACATTTGAGGAAGTAAATTTTTTGTGCCCCTATATACATGTCCACATAAATAATGAAGTTTGTAATTTATATACATATAACTTATATGCAAAACTTGAGCAACAGAATTATTTATAAAACTAAACTTTAATTTTCTTCCATTTATTTGCTTCTCTTTATTTTCTCAACTACAACATATTTGCTATTTTACAATTCTACTTATATGAGTTTTTTTTTTTGGGTTCTACTTTTGCAATTTTTATTATTTTAAATGCATTCCTAGAATTTCAAATTGAGTTTTGCAATATACGTTTTCTTCAATATGAAATTGAAAAAACCGGCTAAACAATTAATATTTTTGTTTAGAATTTGAAGATGACAACATTGATGCTGATATACCAGGTATGCCATTGAATTCACCACAACTCATAGTCATACATACAAGTTTACTAATTTTTGATTTATTCATCAAGGTCAAATGCAATCCAGTGTTCAAATTCATGATGCAAATGAAGATGATGATGTTTTTGAAGGTATTCACATATAAACTCATCAACGTTCGATAATGTCAAAATGTATTAACAGTTCCACATATATTAAATTTTAAACTGTAAGAACTAATTATTATTATTTTTAGATGGTGAAGTAGAGAGCTGGATGACCAATGAAGGTAAGTATGACATAATTTAAAGTTACATATACAACATACTTTTACTTTCTATATAATAAGTACTTTAACTTTATCTCTTTTTTTTACTCTCATAAAACCAGAATACTGGGATATAGGAGATGCCAATTATGAATGTGAATATTGTGGGGCATATTTCTGGTTTGAGGAAAGAGTTGACAAGAAGTATAAAAAAAAACCAGTTTTCACTTTGTGTTGTGGTCGTGGAAAAATCAAGCTACCAAATCCAAAGGAGCCTCCTTCGATTTTGAAGGATTTATTGTTTGGATCAGGTTAATAGATAAATTCATTTCATTAAAACAACGATACTATAATTTTTGCATATATATATCTTCTTTAACCAAACCTAATTTCATGAAGGTGCAAAAAATAAACATTTCAGAGAGAACATTCGAACATATAATTCTATATTTGCATTTACATCAATGGGAGGAAAGGTGGATTTCTCTGTCAAAAAAACAAAGGGACCTAGAACATTCAGATTGTCTGGGCAAAATTATCATTAGATTGGAAGCTTATTGCCTCCGGAGGGATCTTCTCCCAAATTTGCACAATTGTATATCTATGATACAGAAAATGAGGTGGAAAATTGAATTCATGCTATCAGGTTAACATAAACAATTGCTTAGTCAAAATATTTTAAAATTATATTTTTTATAAGACGTAAATTTTTAGTTGAAGTCAATATTTTCCTTTACAGCCGTGGTGAAATGAACAGTCAACTTCATGCTGAAATTGTGAATGACTTGAGGCAAATGCTTGATGAAAACAATGTTCTTGCAAAGTCATTTAGAATGGTAAGAGATCAATTTCAAACAGATGGGACCTCAAATGTTAGACTTAGATTGATTGGGAAAAGAGGCTCTGATGGAAGAAGATACAATTTACCAACAGTTTCAGAGGTAGCTGCTTTGATCGTTGGAGATTTTGAACAAACACAGTCTGACAGAGATATCATAGTTGAAAGCCAATCTGGACAACTACAAAGGATAAATGAATTAAATGCAGCATACTTAGGTTTGCAATATCCATTACTATTTCCGTATGGTAAAGACGGATACCGAGAAGATATTCCTTTAAATTATATTGATGATTCAGCCGGTGGAAGGAAATGTGTTAGCACGCGTGAGTACTTATCATATAAAATTCAAGAAAGGAAGGATGAAGTTCCTTCAATTGTGTCAGCTAGAAGATTATTTCAACAATTCTTGGTAGATGGTTATACAATGATGGAATCTTCTCGATTGAGGTTCATTAGGCTTCATCAAAAACAATTGAGAGCACACTTTTATAATGGGTTACAAGATGTTGTTTTACATGGGGACATAGAACCTTCTTCTCAAGGACAAAGAGTTATACTCTCTTCCAGCTTTACGGGAGGTGCACGTTACATGTTGCAAAATTATCAAGATGCCATGGCAATTTGCAAATGGGCGGGGTACCCTGATCTGTTCATCACATTTACTTGCAACCCAAAATGGCCTGAGATTACTAGATTTGTGGAGAGTAGGGGCTTATCTCCAGAAGATCGTCCCGACATTTTAACAAGGGTTTTCAAAATCAAGCTGGATCGCATGATAAAGGATCTACGCGACAATAAGGTTTTTGGAGAAGTAAAAGCAGGTACAATTTTTATGTTCTACAAAATTATTATGTTTGCACATTCATTTTCTTATATGCTAATATTAAAAATAACTAATATATAAACTTAACAATATAATTACATCTTTATTCTTCAGTGATATATACAGTTGAATTTCAAAAGCGGGGCTTGCCTCATGCACACATCTTACTTTTTCTTCTGAATAAATACCCAAATGTCGGAGATATTGATGGAATAATTTCAGCAGAATTACCAGATAAAAAAGTAGATCCTTATTATTATAATGCTGTTACAAATTTCATGATGCATGGTCCTTGTGATACTGCTAGAAAATCTTCTCCTTGCATGCAAAATGGTAGATGCACAAAGCACTTTCCCAAAAAATTTGTGTCATCAACCACAATTGATGAAGATGGGTATCCAATTTATAGAAGAAGGGATGATGGTAGAACTGCAAATAGAGTTGGTATTGCGTTGGATAATAGGTATGTTGTACCACACAATAGATTTTTATTATTGAAGTATGGTGCACACATTAATGTGGAGTGGTGTAATCAATCACGATCCATTAAGTACTTATTTAAGTATGTTAATAAAGGTAATATCGTGTCACGACAACTTTTTCTCAAAGTGTAAATAATGAAGACTCGTGGGTGGTTGATGAAATAAATATGTATTGTGATTGCCGATACATATCACTTTGTGAAGCTGCTTGGAGAATTTTTAAATTCCCAATACACCATAGAGAACCATCGGTAGAAAGGCTATCTTTTCACCTACCAAATAATCAGACGGTCATATTTTCGGATGATGATCCAATTGATGCAGTTGTCAATAGACCAACCCTTAAGGAATCTATGTTTTTAAGCTGGTTTGAAGCTAATAAGACTTTTCCTGAAGCAAGAGAATTGACTTATGCAGAATTCCCTCTAAAGTTTGTGTGGAAACAAAACCTAAAAAGATGGGAAAAAAGAAGAACTTCTGCATTTTCTATTGGGAGAATATTCTTTGTTCCACCTTCCTCTGGCGAGCAATATTACCTTAGATTGTTATTGAATGTAGTTAAAGGTCCAAAGAGCTATGAGGATTTAAAAAAAATCAACGGTTCTGATCATGAGACTTTTAGAGATGCATGTTATGCTTTGGGTTTATTAGATGATGATAAGGAATACGTGGATGCTATCATGGAAGCAAGTAATTGGGGAATGACATCATATCTTAGGCAATTTGTAACGACCCGGCCGGTCGTTTTTGGAATTTACGCCCCGATTCCCCATTTACTGCTTCCCCTAAGTTCTTTTATGCTATTTTGGTATGCCGGGACGTTCGGTGTTGAGTTTCGGTGAGTTTTGAGACACTTAGTCCCTAAACGAGAGCTTAAGTGTTGAGAAATGGTCCGTAGTCGGAACAGTGTGAAGAAGACCTCGGAATGGAAATCTGATGGTTCTGTTAGCTCCGTTAGGTGATTTCGGGGTTGGGAGCATGGTCGGAATGTATTTTGAAAGTCCGTAGCTCATTTAGACTTGAAATGCCGAAGGTTGAATTTTTTTTGAAGTTTCCGGTCCGATAGTGAATTTTTGATCCGAGGGCCGGAATGGAATTCCGGAAGTTGCAGTAGCTCCGTCGTGTCATTTGGGATGTGTGTGCAAAATTTCAGGTCATTCGGACGTGTTTTGGTTAGGTTTTTGATCGAAAATGTATTTTATGGAATTTGAAGTTCTTAGGCTCAAATCATTGATTAATTCGACTTTCCAACGTTGTTTTAGGTGGTTTAAGGGTTGGTACAAGTTTGAATGAGGTATTAGGTGCTATCGGTTCTTTTGGTTGAGGTCCCGGGGGCCTCGGGATGATTTCGGGTGGTTAACGGAAGAATTTTTGAAGTGTTGCAGCAGCTGGTTTTTCTCTCTTCTGGTATTTTCGCTTCTGCGGCTTGGGAACCGCAGAAGCGGAGCCGCGAAAGCGGCCTGGTCATCGCAGGAGCGGGTTTGGGCAGAGTTTTTCAGGTACCGCAGATGCGGAGGAAATCCCGCAGGAGCGGCCTCGCATCTGCGAGAAAGAGAACCGCAGATGCGGAAACTTGGACTTTTATTAGAACCGCAGAAGCGGCTTAAATTTCGCAGAAGCGGAACCGCATAAGCGGTTAATGGTCCGCAGAAGCGGACATTGGCTCTCTAGTGAGAGTCGCAGAAGCGACTCAATTTCCACATAAGCGGGACCGCATAAGCGGTCCCTTGTCCGCAGAAGCGGAAATGCCTGTTCTGATATAGAAAATTCGAGGGTTTGATTTCATAAGTTAGAAAAACCAAATTGAGCTCGGGCAAGGGCGATTTTCAGAGGGTTTTGAAGAGAAGACTATTGGGTAACGTTTCTTTAATCCCTTCTAGTTATATTTCATCATTTTGTAGTTAAATCCAGCCGGAGCCCAGGCACCTGGCACGCCTACTACTGCCACTACTACTTCAGCTCTTCAAGAGACTTTGGCGCAGTTCCTGAGCATGTTTGGTATGTTGATTCAGGCGGGATTGATCCAGGTTGTACCGACTACTTCACAGATCGGGGGAGGGACCCAGACTCCCGCCTCCCCCACTCCAGAGCAGCAAGTTCCCAGGGGTCAGGTTCCAGGCGTCACGGCGACACAGCCTGTGGTCCCAGTTCAGCGGGTGGTGAGGGCCTCTCGCCAAGTAGAAGACAGGTGGGTCCAGGAGAGAGAGGACAGACGAGGTCAGGAGGGAGAGTATAGAGGGGTGAGTAGACCTCGTAGACCCGGGAGATATACTGGTCCTTATTTTGGAGGGAGAGTACGACATGGTAGAGGTTTTATGGGTCAGCCAGCTCAGTTTGCATCTCAGATTTCACACAGGGTTTTAGGTGTTCAGGGGTCTCGGAGTACCCGTACCGCACAGTTCCCACTGCCACGTCAGTCGCGAGGTTGCTTTGAGTGTGGTGACATACGCCATGTGGTGANATATAAACTCATCAACGTTCGATAATGTCAAAATGTATTAACAGTTCCACATATATTAAATTTTAAATTGTAAGAACTAATTATTATTATTTTTAGATGGTGAAGTAGAGAGCTGGATGACCAATGAAGGTTTTAAATTGTAAGAACTAATTATTATTATTTTTAGATGGTGAAGTAGAGAGCTGGATGACCAATGAAGGTAAGTATGACATAATTTAAAGTTACATATACAACATACTTTTACTTTCTATATAATAAATACTTTAACTTTATCTCTTTTTTTTTACTCTCATAAAACCAGAATACTGGGATATAGGAGATGCCAGTTATGAATGTGAATATTGTGGGGCATATTTCTGGTTTGAGGAAAGAGTTGACAAGAAGTATAAAAAAAAAAAAAACCAGTTTTCGCTTTGTGTTGTGGTCGTGGAAAAATCAAGCTACCAAATCCAAAGGAGCCTCCTTCGATTTTGAAGGATTTATTGTTTGGATCAGGTTAATAGATAAATTCATTTCATTAAAACAACAATACTATAATTTTTGCATATATATATCTTCTTTAACCAAACCTAATTTCATGAAGGTGTAAAAAGCAAACATTTCAGAGAGAACATTCGAACATATAATTCTATATTTGCATTTACATCAATGTGAGGAAAGGTAGATTTCTCTGTCAACAAAACAAAGGGATCTAGAACATTCAGATTGTCTGGGCAAAATTATCATCAGATTGGAAGCTTATTGCCTCCGGAGGGATCTTCTCCTAAATTTGCACAATTGTATATCTATGATACAGAAAATGAGGTGAAAAATAGAATTCATGCTATCAGGTTAACATAAACAATTGCTTAGTCAAAATATTTTAAAATTATATTTTTTATAAGACGTAAATTTTTAGTTGAAGTCAATATTTTCCTTTACAGCCGTGGTGAAATGAACAGTCAACTTCATGCTGAAATTGTGAATGACTTGAGGCAAATGCTTGATGAAAACAATGTTCTTGCAAAGTCATTTAGAATGGTAAGAGATCAATTTCAAACAGATGGGACCTCAAATGTTAGACTTAGATTGATTGGGAAAAGAGGCTCTGATGGAAGAAGATACAATTTACCAACAGTTTCAGAGGTAGCTGCTTTGATCGTTGGAGATTTTGAACAAACACGGTCTGACAGAGATATCATAGTTGAAAGCCAATCTGGACAACTACAAAGGATAAATGAATTAAATGCAGCATACTTAGGTTTGCAATATCCATTACTATTTCCGTATGGTGAAGACAGACACCGAGAAGATATTCCTTTAAATGATATTGATGATTCAGCCGGTGGAAGAAAATGTGTTAGCACGCGTGAGTACTTATCATATAAAATTCAAGAAAGGAAGGATGAAGTTCCTTCAATTGTGTCAGCTAGAAGATTATTTCAACAATTCTTGGTAGATGGTTATACAATGATGGAATCTTCTCGATTGAGGTTCATTAGGCTTCATAAAAAACAATTGAGAGCACACTTTTATAATGGGTTACAAGATGCTGTTTTACATGGGGATATAGAACCTTCTTCTCAAGGACAAAGAGTTATACTCTCTTCCAGCTTTACGGGAGGTGCACGTTACATGTTGCATAATTATCAAGATGCCATGGCAATTTGCAAATGGGCGGGGTACCCTGATCTGCATCACATTTACTTGCAACCCAAAATGGCCTGAGATTACTAGATTTGTGGAGAGTAGGGGCTTATCTCCAGAAGATCGTCCCGACATTTTAACAAGGGTTTTCAAAATCAAGCTGGATCGCATGATAAAGGATCTACGCGACAATAAGGTTTTTGGAGAAGTAAAAGCAGGTACAATTTTTATGTTCTACAAAATTATTATGTTTGCACATTCATTTTCTTATATGCTAATATTAAAAATAACTAATATATAAACTTAACAATCTAATTACATCTTTATTCTTCAGTGATATATACAGTTGAATTTCAAAAGCGGGGCTTGCCTCATGCACACATCTTACTTTTTCTTCTGAATAAATACCCAAATGTCGGAGATATTGATGGAATAATTTCAGCAGAATTACCAGATAAAAAAGTAGATCCTTATTATTATAATGCTGTTACAAATTTCATGATGCATGGTCCTTGTGGTGCTGCTAGAAAATCTTCTCCTTGCATGCAAAATGGTAGATGCACAAAGCACTTTCCCAAAAAATTTGTGTCATCAACCACAATTGATGAAGATGGGTATCCAATTTATAGAAGAAGGGATGATGGTAGAACTGCAAATAGAGTTGGTATTGCGTTGGATAATAGGTATGTTGTACCACACAATAGATTTTTATTATTGAAGTATGGTGCACACATTAATGTGGAGTGGTGTAATCAATCACGATCCATTAAGTACTTATTTAAGTATGTTAATAAAGGTAATGATCGTGTCACGACAGCTTTTTCTCAAAGTGTAAATAATGAAGACTCGGGGGTGGTTGATGAAATAAATATGTATTGTGATTGCCGATACATATCACCTTGTGAAGCTGCTTGGAGAATTTTTAAATTCCCAATACACCATAGAGAACCATCGGTAGAAAGGCTATCTTTTCACCTACCAATAATCAGACGGTCATATTTTCGGATGATGATCCAATTGATGCAGTTGTCAATAGACCAACCGTTAAGGAATCTATGTTTTTAAGCTGGTTTGAAGCTAATAAGACTTTTCCTGAAGCAAGAGAATTGACTTATGCAGAATTCCCTCTAAAGTTTGTGTGGAAACAAAACCTAAAAAGATGG
>NW_017670314.1:74873-231469 GCF_001879085.1 Nicotiana attenuata
GATTAATTCGACTTTCAACGTTGTTTAGGTGGTTTAAGGTTGGTACAAGTTTGAATGAGGTATTAGGTGCTATCGGTTCTTTGGTTGAGGTCCCGGGGGCCTCGGGATGATTTCGGGTGGTTAACGGAAGAATTTTTGAAGTGTTGCAGCAGCTGGTTTTTCTCTCTTCTGGTATTTTCGCTTCTGCGGCTTAGGAACCGCAGAAGCGGAGCCGCAAAAGCGGCCTGGTCATCGTAGGAGCGGGTTTGGTCAGAGTTTTTCAGGTACCGCAGATGCGGAGGAAATTTCGCAGGAGCGGCCTCGCATCTGCGAGAAAGAGAACCGCAGATGCGGAAACTTGGACTTTTATTAGAACCGCAGAAGCGGCTTAAATTTCGCAGAAGCGGAACCGCATAAGCGGTTAATGGTCCGCAGAAGCGTACATTGGCTCTTTAGTGAGAGTCGCAGAAGCGACTCATTCCCGCTGACCGCAGAAGCGGTCCCTTGTCCGCAGAAGCGGAAATGCCTGTTCTGATATAGAAAATTCGAGGGTTTGATTTCATAAGTTAGAAAAAAAACCAAATTGAGCTCGGGCAAGGGCGATTTTCAGAGGGTTTTGAAGAGAAGACTATTGGGTAACGTTTCTTTAATCCCTTCTAGTTATATTTCATCATTTTGTAGTTAAATCCACCCTTTAAATTCGAATTTGGGATCAAAAATTTGAAGAAATCGGGCAAAACTTCATAGGCTAAACCATTGAGTTTTGAGTGAGCATTTGACCTCCGATTTGGGAGATTTTTATATGGTTAGACTCGTGAGAGTACGAGGTTTCCGAAAATGTGAAAATTATTCGATTCCGAGGCGTTGGCCTGAAGGGCATTTTGGTCATTTCACCTAATTTCACGCCGTAGCTTTGAATTAAATAGAAAAACCAGTTATTTGCGATGTTATTTATGATATGTAAATGTATTGAATAGATTTGGGCCATTTGGAGTCGGATACTCGTGGAAAAGGCGTGGTTTCTAGTTGATTTTGAGCTGGTTCGAGGTAAGTGGCTTGTCTAACCTTGTGTGGGGGACCTTTCCCCTTAGGATTTGATATGTGGTAATTGAGTGCCTTGTACGTGAGGTGACGAGCGCGTACTTGAGCTAATTGTTGAAAAACCCGATTTTTACTTAAGATATTGAGACTGAGTTTCCTTCATATTTGCCTTGTTTTACTTGTAGCTATAACATGTGTTAGATTAGAAAAGCATGTTTAGTTGATTTAACTTGCCTAATTGTTTAAGTTGCCTTGACTGTACTACGTGAAGCATGCTAGGCTAGTACTACCTGATGTTTGCCTTTTGTACTTCATTTCTGAATATCTTCTGGTTGTGGTTGCGCATTTACATTGGGACTACGGATGTGGGATTCCGGTAGCTCCCCCCCTTGTTTGTTTACTTTGGGACTGCGGGTTCGATTCTCGATAGATCCCCTTGCACATTTACTTTGGGAATGCGGGTTCGATTCCTGATAGATCCCCCTGCACATTTACTTTGGGACTGCGGGTTCGATTCCCGATAGATCCCCCTGCACATTTACTTTGGGACTGCGGGTTCGATTCCCGATAGATCCCCCTGCACTTTTACTTTGGGACTGCGGGTTCGATTCCCGATAGACCCCCCTGCACATTAATGGTTGGACTACGGGACAGTATTCCGGAAGATCCTTCGGACGCACACATATGATGGCTACGGGACGGTATCCCGGGAGATCCACTGGTCAGTTGAGAAAAAGGGGCTACAGGACGGTATCCTGGTAGATCCTCATTGTTGCCATTGGTATTAAGCTGTGTTTATTCTGTACTCGTGTAGTTGTTATAGCCTCGTTGACTTGTCTTATCTCACTGTTGTACTTATTATATCTGTCAGATTTTTATACTATTAAATTATTATTATTATTATTATATATTGTCTCAGTAGGGCCCTGACTTTCCTCGTCGCTACCCAACCGAGGTTAGGCTTGGCACTTACTGAGTACCGCTGTGGTGTACTCATGCCCTTCCTGCGCATATTTTTTTCATGTGCAGATCATTCAGGTACCTCCACTCAGGCGCACTATCAGTGAGGCAGGAGGACTACAGAGACTTCGAGGTAGATCTGCTGCATCCGCAGTCCGACGAGTCTCCCTCTTACTCTATCTTTAGTACTTAGTTTTCCTTCTTTCGGTTGTTAGAAATTCTGGAGTATGGAACCTTACTATTCACTTCTGTAGCCTGTGTTGCCCGTGAGTTTTCGGGTTTTGGGAATTATTTTAGGCTTGTGATATTGAGTTGTACTTGCCAAGCGGCATTCAGTACAGTTTCCTTTAGATACCTGATTTGATTTTCTCTATTTTTTCGCAAGTATTATATTTTCGCAGATGTTAGTCTTACCTGGTCATGGGGACCAGGTGCCGTCACGACATGTTCACGATTGGTGAACTAGGGTCGTGACACAATTATTTGCTATGCTACTTTTATCAAATTCAATGTCACGTCCAGAAAGTGTTGGCAAGCAAAATGGCATTTACTATCAGAAGATATCCTTTATGAAGAAAGAAGAATATTGGATCACCCGGGTACGTATTTAATGGTTAAAGTTTCCAGTTATGATATGACAATTATGAAGAATGGTTGATTTGCTTAACTTTATTACTTAGCTTTATTTTTAATTACTTCATTCATATTAACCTGATTGTTCATTTATTTCTTCTTATTGATTTTTCAACTTCATACAAAATTCACTCCACAACTTAAGGTTCGTTAAACAATATTTTTTTATGTTCATATCTTTTTAATATAGTGTTGTGTTTACATCATAGGAATAATATTGGTACTAATTAATGCATTTTTCAGACATAAAAACTAATAGAAAATTAATGCATTGTGTTTAATGCCCTAAAACTTTGGGAAAGCCTATAATCGCTTTTATGCATTCTCTACTTTAATTGAAAAAATTTCAATTCATTTTTTTTGGATAGCAAAAACTGCTTTTTTTTTATAGGTTATGAATAATAATATGCATAAAATTAAGAATAATTTTTAAAAATAAAAAAAACCACATGGTTTGAACTATATTATTCGTTCAAATTCTATGTACGTTAAATGTGTTTAAAATTAATGTACACTACTATTGAACACTATATTTTTTCGTTAATTTTATTACTAATTTCATGTGGCTAAATTCAACTTTACCATTTAATTGTATTTCATTATTTTATATTCTAATGTTATTTCAGAAGCTGACCTAACAGATGAAGAATTGAAAAATCATTGTTTGCAAAAGCTTGAAACTTTTTCGAAAGGTTGTGGAAGAAGTTTTGTGGATTTTCCAACAATGCCAAGGCCTGTTTATAATACGGAAGAAGTTGATAACAATAATAGATTAATACGAGACGAATTGCGTTATAATAAACGCGCTTTGACAGAGGAACATGAACAATTAGTAAAGAATTTGACAGATGAGCAAAAGTCAATTTATGAAAAAATAATAAGAGATGTGAATGAAGACAAAGGTGGGTTTTTCTTTTTATATGGTTTTGGAGGAACGGGCAAGACTTTTATTTGGAGAACTCTATCTTCCGCCATAAGATCTAGAGGAGATATTGTGTTAACTGTTGCATCTAGCGGGATTGCATCTTTGTTGTTACCAGGTGGTCGAACTGCTCATTCAAGATTTGTGATTCCTCTAAATGTAACTGAAGATTCAACATGTAATATAAAGCAAGGTACTCCTTTAGCAAATTTAATTACTAAGGCAAAGTAGATTATCTGGGATGAGGCACCCATGATGCATAGATATTGTTTTGAAGCTCTTGATAAAACTTTAAGAGATATTCTTAGGTTTAAAGATGCATCCAATTTACACCGACCATTTGGAGGTAAAACAATTGTTCTTGGTGGTGACTTCAGACAAATATTACCTGTTATTCCAAAAGGTAGTAGGCAAGATATTGTTAATGCTTCTCTCAATTCTTCTTATTTGTGGCCTCACTGTCAACTGTTAAAGTTAACAAAGAATATGAGATTACAAGGTAATGAAATAGGGACACATGTAGATGAGTTGAGAGTTTTTTCAAATTGGATCTTGGCAATTGGCGATGGTATAGTTGGTACTTCTGTTGATGGCAATGAAAAAGTCCAAATACCAGATGATCTTTTGATAAAACAATCAGTTGATCCAACATCTGCAATTGTAGAAAGTACGTATCCGAATTTCAACAGTCGTTGCAATGATATAGGATACCTACAACAAAGAGCCATTCTTACTCCAACTCTTGATATGGTGGAATCAATCAACGAATATATGATTTCCCTTAATGAAAGTTCTGAGAAATCATATTTGAGTTCCGATACAATCTGCAACTCTGACAGTACTTATTCAGCACTGGAACATGTACACACTCCTGAATTCTTAAATACAATTAAATGTTCTGGAGTTCCAAATCATGCTCTTACGCTAAAGGTTGGTATTCAAGTAATGTTATTAAGAAATATTGATCAGTCAGCAGGATTATATAATGGAACAAGGTTGATCATAACTAAACTTGAAAATCAAGTTATTGAAGCCAAGGTTTTAGCGGGACAGATGGCTGGACAGAAAGTGTTTATTCCAAGAATGACATTGACTCCATCTGATGCTAGAATTCCATTCAAGTTCCAGCGAAGACAATTTCCAATCATTGTATCTTTTGCCATGACAATCAACAAAAGCCAAGGACAGTCATTGTCTCACGTGGGATTATTTTTAAAGAAACCAGTTTTTACACATGGACAGCTATATGTTGCTCTTTCTCGAGTGACGAGTAGAAAGGGATTAAAAATATTGGTTTGTGATGACGATGGGAATATAACTACTGAAGCTACAAATGTTGTATTTAAAGAAGTTTTTCGAAATTTAGTCTGACACTCGAAAGATAATCAATATCTTTTTTGAGGTTTAAGTACAACTTTTGTTGCTGAAATTCATTAACCAAGTGCGACAATAGCTGTTGACAAGATATCTGAAGCATGTAATAGGTACACTTTACTTTTCTGCTCTTTTCTTATATATTTCTCTATTTCACTATTCTGTATATAAATTAACTTTTTAAAAAATATTACAAATACAAATATGTCATGATTTGCCATAACATGGATTAACAGACTTCTTACATCGCATTTTTGAAGAAGCAATGAATTTCATATACGAATTTGGTTTTAATATGGTAATTCATCAACCGGACATTGTGAAATTTCATCAAATGTAATTGGATTAAATAAACTTATGGATGTTTCAGTGTACTGATAATCGGTCTACTCATTTTTTGGTTTGAAATATAGTTAGTGTGATAAGCATCCACTTTTTTATAAATTAATCAGCTTTATTGTTGGTTCTCATAGCAGATGCATTGGAACGAAGGGAGTAACTTGGCGGCCAATCGACTATAATGTTACTTGCAGTTCCAGAAGTGCATTTCTTTTGTGTTTGTGTGTGTGTGTGTGTGGGGAGAATAACTAGAAACATATTCAAGTTTTAAGGCTTTGAACTGCTTCACATAAATGAGAGATGAGTTGTGCATATACCAATTGTTAAAATGCTTACCACTTAGTCAGTTTTTTCCAGTAAGTAGTCTAACTTTCCCTTTCATGTTCAGTTGTGTTAATTGCAACAAATTATAACCTGGATTTTTACAACATTCTATTTGGAACGACTAACTAAATGTAATTTATTTTTGTTTTCTTATTTTCTGCATTTTTACAGTTTTGTAATGTCGATTTGAAAGAGGGGATTGTCACTGGTGGTTCAATGTCAGCTTCTGAATTTCAGTCTGTTCGCAGGTGTGTTGTTCTTTCTAGCGAAAGGGTCGTAGCGCGATTCTGATTCTAAATTCGGTTTATAATAAACAAGCCCAATTTGCAATTACTGAAGGCAAAAAGGAGCTGGGAGATGCATCATAACTTTATTTTTCAAGCTGGCGAGCAGTATGCTGAATTTGTAGCACATGCTATGTTGTTGAAATCTGAGATTCAAATTGCAGCTCCAAATCAAATGTTCGACTGCTTAAGCCACTGCTTCAAATTTGGCATTATTACTGGAAAGATGTGCAATGTGAGATTTCAAAGGTGATTGGATTTCAAAGAGGAATACGTTTCCACAACTTTATTTGCCATTATGAGTCTCTTAGAAGTACAATAGGATTTTTCTTATATTTAATTTGGTGGTTATACATTTTAACAAATTAAAGGTTAATTTAGTTCTTTATTCTTCACTTAGGATTTTTCTGATATTCTGTTTGGCAGTACATGTTAATGATGAAGCAAATATTTTAGCAAGCCTTATATATGTATTTAATAATGTACAGTTGTTATGTACAATCTTTTATATGTTATGTTTTATCAAGGGGTAATATTGCACAAGTATTAACTTCCCAACATTCTATCTTACATTTTTGTGGACTAACAAAAGTTCACACCCCATTCAGGCGTGTAATTATATTGAAACAATATGATTTTCTAAGTTGTGTGCTTAAAAAATAAATCAACTAATAGTCGGTAATACTAAACAAAGAACAAATCTCTCCATATCAATAACTTCCAAATAACATTAAATTAATTTGTATATTATCAATGATCAAATATTGGAATTTATAAGTTATATAAGATAATGCATAACCTTCCAAAACTGCTCTTACGTGCAAAAATCTTAAGCTGCTTTGCCTTTAAAAGATTAGTCTGTCATATACCTAAACCTTCATAACCATAATGCATAATTTTAATTTAAAAAATAATAATTTAATTAACCAACTTAGCTATGCAAACATCAAAGAGAGAAAAAAAATCGATGCAATCATGGAGGGTTTATTAATTCAAGCTGTAATTTGACCGATGAATACAAATAAATGGCATGGAAAAATCTTTTAGAAACAACAAACACAAATTCATTTATTTCTGTTTTGGTTTAATTCTTTTGAATACGGTCACTAAATTTTTACTTGAATATACTTTTTTTCCTATTATTGCTCTCCGTTCATTTTCTCATTAAATTAATCCGCGCATCACGGGTACGTATACTAGTACTTAAGAAAATAATTTCTCTAAATTTGTTCCATTATCGCTCTTGAGGATCTTAACGCTCTGGCTAAATTGTTTGTCTTTAGCAAAACAAAAATTCAGCATTTGTGCCACTTCTTTCTTATCAGTTAACAAAAGATTCATATACCACGAGAATAATCATCAACTATAGTTAAAAGATATGACGCTCCATAGAAAGATAGAGTGCAATATGACCCCATAAACCATAATGAATCAATTCAAAAATACCAAAAGCTCTAGAATTACTCAAAGGAAATTTCTTTCTGGTTTGTTTTGCAAGAAGATATACGTTACCACTTTTATTCAAGACATCATTATGCAGAAATTAATCTAGTCACTTGTTGAGATGGATGTCCTAATCGCCTATGCTAAAGGTCCAGTTAGCCTATATTGTCCATCTTCAAAGCATGAACCTATTGTCTGTTCCAAAAATTGTAGAGTCCGTCTTTTCTTTTACCCTCTCCAATTAGCATTCTCGAGGTGCGGTCCTGTATGACACACAAATTTTTAGTTAATGTGACAAAATAATCCAGTTGATCTATCAATTGTGATACAGATATTAAGTTGCACGTTAGGCGCGGAACATAGAGAATATTTTTAAGAACCAAATTGCCTTCAAGCTTGGAGGTTGCTTCCATTCGGTAAAGTTACGGGGCATCTTGGTATTTCCTACAGATTATTTAAAAGTTGTAAACTACCTGTCATATTATTAAATGCCTCTGTATCGATGATCCACGATGTATTTTTGCACTTACTCATCACCGTCTCACTTGAACTTGACTGTTGATTATTAAATATTGCGAACAATGTTTGCCATTGTTCCCTGCTAAAGCCCGACACTCCCAATTTTCTGCTAGATCTGTTGTTGCTGCACTTGGTCCGCCTCCTGCAGCATGTACTGCATTTGCCCGTACAGCACCTCCGCGACTGTGGGACCCATATAAATAAAAGAAAAAGAAAAAAAAGACAACAAGTTGCTTAAACGTGCAATTTGCAAATCAGATTTTGCAAAAGACAAATCTGATTTGGAAAGATGCAAATCTGATTTTAGAAAGCCAAATCTGGAAACTTTTCCTATAAATAGAAGCTTACGTTCTTCATTTCAGATACACCAAAATCAGAGAGAGTGCAATAGAGCGTAGAGAGAGTAATCCACAGATTGTAGTCTGTGAGATAAATAGTGAGTGGGGATAATATTGTAGTGAGGTGTTTAAAATAAAGAGTGTTATTTCTTTCGAAGTTGTAGTAGTCTCTTGACACTACTAAGTTGTAATATTATAAGTGGTAATATTGCTTCGCTGGGGTATTGTATTTTATCCCGTTAAAATATTTGGTGTCGTTGTTACTCTCTTGTGTTATTGTTATTTATCGTAGATATTATTCCCGGGCGGGATATTTATTTTTTATTTTCCAACAACGTGGTATCAGAGCCATGGCGAGTAATGGTCTGCTGTCTTTTCAGTATCCCCGTCTCACAAATAATTATGAGAAATGGTGTCTACGTATGAAAGCCATTCTAGGCTCCCAGGATGTGTGGGAAATCGTAGATAGAGGGTATGCAAAACCCGATAATGAGGAAGCTCTGCCTCAAAATGAAAAAGATGTCTTGGCAAAGACAAGGAAGAAGGATCAACAAGCCCTCACGTTCATCCACCAATGTTTGGATGATGCCATGTTTGAGAAGGTGGCAGATGCTACCGCCTCAAAGGAAGATTGGGAGATTTTACAAAATTCTCTTCAAGGAGTTGACAAGGTGAGGAAGGTAAAACTTCAAACTCTAAGGGCTGATTTTGAAGTTTTAAAAATGAAAGAATGCGAATGCATTTCGGATTATTGTTCAAAAGTAAAGGCTGTTGTGAATCAATTAAGAAGATACCGGGAGGACATAAAAGATGTTCGTGTGGTAGAAAAGATCCTTCGCACTTTAACACCTAAATTCGATTTTGTGGTGTGTGCTATTGAAGAGTCTAAAGATTTAGACTCAATGATGGTGGAGCAATTGGAGGGTTCTTTACAGGCCCATGAAGAAAAGATCAAGAGGAGACAAGAAGTGCCATTGGAGTAACTTCTTAAAACTCAGGCATCCTTCAAGGGTTATGGAGGTGAAAAAAGCTATCGAGGGAATGGACGAGGACGAGGCCATGGCGGTCATGGACGAGGAAGAAGTAACGGTAACAACTTCAACAATGAAGCTAAAATCCACCAAACATTCAGAGGTCGTGGTCATGGACATAGAGGAGGAAGAGGACGTGGCTACTATCAAGAAAATAATGGACAAAGGTATGACAAATCAAAATTTGAGTGCTATAATTGTCATAAATTTGGCCATTACTCTTGGGAATTTCGTAGCAATGTTGAAGAGAAAGCTAACCTTATTGACGACAAGAAAGAAGAAGATGAGTCAACGTTATTGCTGGCACTCAAGGAAGAAGACAGGGATGATTGCAGCTCGTGGTATTTGGACAATGGAGCAAGCAATCATATGTGTGGATGCAAAGAAAAGTTTGTGGAGATCAATAAAATGGTGAGAGGTAATGTGTCCTTTGGAGATACCTCAAAGATTCAAATCGAAGGGATAGGTACGATTCTAATCTCTTGTAAAGATGGTAGTCACAAGCTAATTCAAGATGTTTATTATGTGCCAAAATTAAAAAGTAATATTTTGAGTTTGGGCCAACTTCTTGAAAAGGAATATGACATCCACATGAAAAATATGCATCTTTGGCTTAGAGATTCAAGTGGAATTCTAATTGCTAAAGTGCATGTGGCAAAGAATAGATTATTTTCTTTGAGTCTTAAAACAATTGATGCAAAGTGTTTGAAGGCTAATGTGCAAGATGAATCATGGTGTTGGCACATGCGATTTGGGCACTTGAATTTTGAAGCGCTCAAAACAATGGGAGAAAAGAATATGGTACATGGGATACCATCCAAATCAACTGTGTGAAGCTTGTCTTCTTGGAAAACATGCAAGGAGAAGTTTTCCAAAGGAGGCCATGTCAAGATCAACCAAGCCGCTCCAGCTTGTTCACATTGATGTGTGTGGACCAATCAATCCACCTTCCTTTGGTAAAAGTAAATACTTTCTGCTCTTCATTGATGGTTTTAGTAGAAAGACTTGGGTTTATTTCTTGAACCAAAAATCTGAAGCTTTTGCTGTTTTTAAAAATTTCAAAGTACTTGTGGAGAAAGAAAGTGGCTATGAAATTAAAGCTCTAAGGTCCGATAGAGGAGGCGAATTCACTTCAAACGAATTTAATGACTTTTGTCAGTCTCATGGAATTCGTCGCCCTCTAACGGTACCTTATTCACCCCAACAAAATGGTGTTGCATAGAGAAAGAATCGAACGATTCTTAATAAGGCTAGATGTATGTTGAAAGCTAAAAATATGCCCAAGGAATTTTGGGCCGAAGTTGTTTCTTGTGCAGTTTATTTGAACAACAGGTCTCTAACAAGAAATGTTAGAGATCAAACCCCCCAAGAAGCATGGAGTGGAAGAAAATCAAGTGTCAAGCACTTGAGAATCTTTGGGAGCATAGCCTATGCTCATGTGCCACAGCAAGGGAGAGCGAAGCTTGACGATCGAAGTGTCAAGCATGTGTTTGTTGGCTATGATACGAGTTCAAAAGGATACAAGTTATACAACCCAAGCAGTGGTAAGGTGGTGGTAAGTCGCGATGTTGAATTTGATGAAGAATTGGCATGGGATTGGGAAGCTCAGGAAGAAACTTCATATGATTTTCTTCCATATTTTGGTGGTGAAGAAGAACCAGAGACCGTGGAACCTGTGCAGGATACAACTCCACCTCCTTCTCCAACCAATGTTGCATCTCCCTCTTCCCAAGAAAGTTCAAATGAACAACCGCAAAGGACAAGGAGTATTCAAGAGCTCTATGAGGACACTGAAGAAGTTACTAATTTTGATTTTTTATGTTGTCTCTTTGCTGACAGTGAACCAATGAACTTTGATGAAGCTGTTAGAAACAAAAAGTGGAGACAAGCCATGGAGGAGGAGATTGAGTCAATAGCGAAGAACAACACTTGGGATTAACAACTCTTCCCAAGGGTCATCGAGCAATTGGAGTGAAATGGGTACACAAAATAAAGAAGAATGCTGATGGAGATGTGGAGAAATACAAGGCACGACTTGTGGCTAAAGGCTACAAGCAAAGGCAAGGCATTGACTATGAAGAAGTCTATGCACCTGTCGCCCGCATGGAGACAATTCGTTTGCTGATCTCTTTGGCGGCACAAATGAAGTGGAAGATCCATCAACTAGATGTCAAGTCAGCTTTCTTGAATGGCTATCTTGAAGAAGAAGTCTATGTTGAACAACTATTGGGATTCGTGGTAAAAAACCATGAAGATAAAGTGTTGCGGTTGAAGAAAGATTTATATGAATTAAAGCAAGCCCCACGAGCATGGAATAGTTGCATCGACAAGTATTTTCAAGACAATGGGTTTACTCGTTGTCTCCATGAATATGCTCTTTACCTTAAAGTTCATACTAATGGAGATATCTTGCTTGTTTGTCTTTATGTTGATGATCTTATTTTCACGGGCAATAACCCAAGTTTGTTTGAAGCTTTTAAGAAAGATATGTCCCGTGTGTTCGAGATGACTGACGTAGGGCTCATGTCATATTACCTGGGCCTAGAAGTGAAGCAGATGGAGGATGGAATTTTTATCTCTCAAGAAAGCTATACAAAAGAGATATTGAAGAAGTTCAACATGCTCGATTGCAACCCCGTGAACACACCGATGGAGAGTGGGACAAAATTGTCCAAGTTTGATGAAGGAGAAAAAGTGGATCCCACATTTTCCAAAAGTCTTGTGGGAAGTTTGAGGTACTTGACTTGTACCAGGCCAGATAAACTCATTGTAGTTGGAGTAGTAAGCCGCTTCATGGAGGCTCCTACCTCCACTCATTTCAAAGTCACTAGAAGAATTCTTCGGTACCTAAAAGGTACGACTGACTTTGGGTTATTTTATTCTTCTTCTAATGATTTCAACCTTATGGGATTTTGTGATAGTGATTATGCCGGAGATATTGATGATAGAAAAAGTACAACTGGTTTTGTATTTTTCTTGGGTGATTCTGTTATTTCTTGGAGTTCAAAGAAACAATCCATTGTTACTCTCTCGACTTGTGAAGCTAAATATATAGCAGCAACATCCTGTACCTGTCATGCTATTTGGCTGAGAAGATTATTGAAGGAGCTCAATTTACCACAAATTGAAGCTACAGAGATTTGTATTCATAACAAATCCGCACAGGCACTCGCGAAGAATCCAGTGTATCACGATCGAAGCAAGCATATTGATACAAGGTATCACTTCATCAGAGAATGCATTGCCAAGAAGGAAGTTGAGCTCAAATATGTGAAGTCTCATGATCAAGTTGCTGATATTTTTTACAAAGCCTCTCAAGTTTGATGACTTCCAGAGATTGAGATCAGGACTTGGAATGAAGAAGAAAAATTAAAATTAAGGGAGAGATTTGTGGGACCCATATAAATAAAAGAAAAAGAAAAAGAAGACAACAAGTTGCTTAAACGTGCAATTTGCAAATCAGATTTTGCAAAAGACAAATCTGATTTTAGAAAGCCAAATCTGGAAACTTTTCCTATAAATAGAAGCTTTCGTTCTTCATTTCAGATACACCAAAATCAGAGAGAGTGCAATAGAGCGTAGAGAGAGTAATTCACAGATTGTAGTCTGTGAGATAAATAGTGAGTGAGAGTAATATTGTAGTGAGGTGTTTAAAATAAAGAGTGTTATTTCTTTCGAAGTTGTAATAGTCTCTTGACACTACTAAGTTGTAATATTATAGTGGTAATATTGCTCCGCTGGGGTATTGTATTTTATCCCGTTAAAATATTTGGTGTCGTTGTTACTCTCTTGTGTTATTGTTATTTATCGTACATATTATTCCTGGGCGGGATATTTTTTTTTATCCCAACAGCGACCACATCCTCTGATTGAGCCACCACTTTGCGGCTACTGTTGTCCCTTACCGCAGCTACTAATTTTCTCGTCGCCAAGGGAACGGTCTCCCCACCAGTCGGGATAGCTAATAACCAGGAAATAATTCTTCACATCGTACTTTGATTGTTTGCAATAAGATTAAACCGAAAACTTATCCTTTTCTTCATGTCAACTTTTATACAGTGGTGTGTTTTGCACTGCAAAATTCATCATGTCATTATGCTCATTCATTCCTCGAATCATAATCTTTGATCATTCTTCCTGACCCAGTTTGAGTAAGTTCGATTCAACGCCGGTAGTGTATCCTGGGAAAACAAGTTTGATTGCGCCGTCCCATACATCATCTTATCCTATCCCAACAGGAAAAGACTTACATTCTCCTCTTCCCTTTTCTTCTCCAATATTGTACCAAGATCACTAGTGCAGTTTCTGCACTTGCAAATCAGACAAGCTCTTCCCAAAGTTTCGTTAGTTTGCCATAGTAATCAACTATGGACAAACCCTTTTGTTTGTGTTCTGCAAGATCAGCCTTTAATTGCTATATTCCCGGACCATTGCTCATGGAAAAATACTCGGACATATTAAAAAATAGCTAGATTTACAAGTGGTCATTTAAATATAGCCACAATTTTAAAAGTCATCGAAATTTAGCCACTTTTCATGTAAAGATAAATCTGGATAAAAACACTGTTAAAAATCCGGAAAATACTCCTGTATACTTTGCTGGAACTATAGTATATTATATTGGAGCCAGCAAAGTATACCAGTCCAGCATAATATGCTGGAAGTTCATACACAGGTGCACCGAACTCCAATATATTATGTTGGACCGGTCTCTGTTGCAGCAAAATAGTGGCTATTTTTCAATGACTTGACAAACGCTGACTATTTTTGAATGACCAGTCCATAATTGACTAGCCCGTGCTATTTTAACAAAAATACTCCTTAATACTTGCCCACAAGTCTTCGGCGACCTCCACAAGTCTTCAGTTCCCAAAACTCTCTTTTGGTCATTTGATCATCCCGTCGATAAATTGAACTTCTTTCTTGTAGAGGCGGATCCAAGATTTGGAGGTTTTGGGTGCCAAGCTAATCGATTTGATCAACTCGGGTGTCGGTTCGGGTTATTCATCTTTTTTATTTATATAGACAAATCGATTAAACGAAAAAAGTATAATAACTATAACTAATTGACGCAACCATAAAACCTCCAAAAATAATATTAATATTATAAACATACATCACCTATTTGCAATTGTCCTCGACGAGTTTTCATATTATGAAAACGATTTATAATGACATAATTACTTACATTTGTGAATACATCACGATCTATGTAACAAACTAAACAACAGGTAAAATCAGAGTCAACTTCACAAGTAAATATACATATGAATAAGTCTTCACAATATTTGCCTCAACCAATGCTTTTGCCAAATCACTAGTTCCTTGTAAATTGGAGAACTTGGGATTACCAGCTCGCATATGAACTATAAAAGTATCAAGTTGATAACTCAAGTCTCAAATCTGTACTCCATCAAACTCACTTGGGTAATATTTTGCTAAAGTGATTATTCTACCTTTATCAAAATTAGCAAAAGAATTGGCTGGATTCAAGCTAGTCATCCCGAGAAGAAAATCGCTACTCACTACATCAAAACGGTCATTAAGCTCTTGAAGTTTTACATCAATTACAACATAAAAGATATCAACACGCAAGTAGTGTGAATAGCAAACACCAAAAGACTTGCGCTTCGACTTTCCAGGAAAATAAAATTTATCCATCTTGGGAATCAAAATGTCATACATAACACAAAATGATGAAACACCATCTAGTAAAGATTCACATCCATTCTCTCATATCTTGCAATCTTTTCTTTGTGATGTTAAGAAACTCCACGGCATTAACAATATCATTATCCCTCTTGTGTAGGATCTTGTCCAACTCATTTGATATTGCCAAACTTTCAACATCAAGTGAAGCATAAAAACAAATTTGAATGTTGTTATCTCACTCAAAAGATATTTTGCTTCATTTCTCTCATTTGAGGTAGAACCTTCATATTTAATCACTTAAAGCACACGAACAATAGATGAGAAAATAACAATAAAGTTATCTAATATTTTGAAATGTGACCCCCAACGAGTGTCACCTGGTCTTTGAAGCCTGCATTCTTGATTTAGTCCTCGCCCAGTATAAACTTCACCGGACTCAAGTAATTGCTCCAACTTTTCAGCTTGAAGATGTCGAAGCAAATCTCTGCGCTTAAAAGATCCTCCAATGACATTCAACACGTTAGTAACATGACAAAAGAAGTCCTCAACATCCAAATTCTTTTTAGCAATAGCTACAAGTGTTATCGCAAAGCAATGAATGTAATATGCCGATGAACTATCTTTCATAATCAAATTCTTGAGACCACTTATCTCCCCCCTCATGTTACTAGCTCCATCATAACCTTGTCCACGTATTTGTGATGGACTTAGTGAGTGCTCCGAAAGCAAAGAGTAGATTTCTTCCTTCAACGAGCATGCCGATGTATCACTAACATGGACAAGACCAACAAATGGCTCTACCACTTCACCATTCTTATCAACATAACGCAAAACAAGAGCCATATGTTCTTTGTGTGAGATATCTTTGGGCTCATCAACTAATATACCAAGGTAATCTCCATTCAAGTCTCCAATTATAGCCTTTATTGTTTTCTTTTGCACAAACATTGATAATATCCTTTTGGATCATAGGACAAGTCCAAGTATCATTTTGTGGAGCATTTTCTAATATGACTTTTCCCATATCCGGATGTTTGTCCTCATGCCACCATAAGAATCCTAGAAAGAGGCCTTGATTAGTTGAAGTTTCACTTTCATCATGACCCCTAAAAGGTAATCCATACAACAATAGAAGTCTTGCCACATCAATTGATGCTTCTAAACGCATCCGATACTCACTTTTCAACTTATAGGAGTGCTTATCAAAAAACTTGAATTGACTGATGTTGATTTGATAAGTCTAGCATCTTCTTAAAACATTTATCATGGACACTATTAACACCACCAACATATAAACGAAATCTTTCAAGACCCTTATTCTAAGCCTTAAAACCATTCTTTGTATAAAAATTCGCCCGTACTTTTCCATGAATAAATTTATTTTTGAACAAACAACAACATAAGCAATATCCCGCATCTTTCTTCACACGATACTCCAACCATTTAGAAAATTGGCCCTTGAACTGTCACAACCCAAATTCATTGGTCGTTATGGCACCTAACCCAACCCGCTAGGTAAGACAACTACTAACTATTCAATTTCAATATTATTAATTAAACAATTAAACAAAGGAATTTTTTGCATCTTTTACATTTTCCAAGGACTAGTAGTACAATCATGAGCTTCTAAGAATAGAGTTTACAAAGCTGACATGAAGTAAATACATTATCTGTTTGAAAAATACATAAATAGAGTTTTAAAATTCTAAGGCAACCATGAATAAAAGGCAGCTACAACAGGAACGCAGGCACGCCTTCAAATCCTGCAACCATCGAACACAACAACATCAGCATCCGGAATCTGCACGATATGTGAAGGAAGTGTAGTATGAGTACAACCGACCCCATGTACTCAAAAAGTAACAAACCTAAACTTAGGTTGAAAGCAGTGACGAGCTGGATCATAGGCGGGTCCACCAATAACCAATAGCAATTCATAACAGCGTAGAGCATACATAAACAAGGAAATAACTCAAGATAAAATACTCAGCTTTTCACAGCTTTCCGAAAACAGTTTTGCTTTTCAAGTATATCAGTGAAAATCAAAATCCTTTATCGAAATCGTCAAAAAAATGAGTAAGTTTGAAAACTGTAACTTTTTCCAAAAACTTTTCATCAGGTAAATGTTTTATTTTCATATAGCATGAGGAAAGTACATCTCTATGCCTACATGTCAAGATACAGTTAAAAATCATGAATGTCATCAAAACCGGACCGCAAAAGAAAATTCATCTCTATGCATGTATATCAAGTACGCATGTCAAATGCAATGCCTCTCAGTGATGAACTCATGTACTCACACTCTCAGAGTACTCAACCTCACTGTCTCGCATTATCTCTTACCGTGCTCAATACTCAGCACACTCAACACTGTACAATACTCGTTGCGGCGTGCAACCCGATCCATATCTATATATATAACCATATGGCTCGTTGCGGCGTGTAACCTGATCTATATACACATAGCCATGAGGCACGTTGCGGCGTGCAACCCGATCCATATACATATAGCCATAAGGCTCGTTGCGGCGTGCAACCCGATCCATATACATATAGCCATAAGGCTCGTTGCGGCGTGCAACCCGATTCATATACATATATATAGTCGACTGCGCTCACTAGGGGTGTGCAGACTCCGGAGGGGCTCTTTCAGCCCAAACACTATATCGCTGTGGCACGCAGCCTGATCCCAAGAGTGTAATCAATATAACATGCTGCGGCGTGCAGCCCAATTCAATAATATCACTCTCACTCAGTCCCTCTGCCTCACTCAGTTATCAATCTCTCCAGTCTCACTCACGGGCTCACAATGTCATGAAACTAGCCCGACAACAATGATATGATGTATCAATAAACAACAACTGAGATTGAGATATGATATGAATGCATGAATATGACTGAGTATGAAATCAATGAAATTAGTGAGATGATAGCAAGAAACGACCACTATGGGTCCTACCAATATCAGCATAAAGCCTAAATGTCACGACCCAAAATCCACTAAGGGTCGTGATGGCGCCGGACACCGCTGTCAGGCAAGCCAACCCAAAATACTTAATTAAATTCTTGTTTAAATAATTTCCAAAACCACTTCTTTTATACGTTTAAACAATACATAATAAATTCCACTTAATAAATAATGAAACATTTAACAACCTTTTTAAAGTTTCTGAATAAACCCATAGACATCCCCAACCCGGTGTCACAAGTGCATGAGCTATTTCTAAGAAACAATATAATACAACATCCGTCCGGAATACAAATGGACAGAAAGTAAATACAATATACTGAAAGGGACTATACTAGCTGCGGTCCGCCTCGAGTAATGCAGCTCACCTAGTCCCAGTTTCATCCATGCTGCTACGCCCAGTAGGTCACTAGAAGTACATGTGCCTGTGCAACAAAAATGCACAGAAGTGTAGTATGAGTATAAAAACAACGTGTACTCAGTAAGTATCCCGCCTAATCTCGAAGAAGTAGAGACGAGATGGCAACTTCGACACTTACTAAAGGTCCAGTAATAATATTATTGATGCGATGACTCACGGATTTATTAAGAACAACAGTAGAATCTAAATGAGTCATTAAACAGGTGAAAGTTCCTTTTTATTTAGTCTCCGGATTCATAATTCATTAATTAACAATTATCTCAAGTCGGGGAAAGCGGATATTAGTATCAACAATATCACAACAAGCAATACAAGCATGCGCAACTCATGCCGAGGACGTACAGCCCGATCCAACATTATTTAAACTGTGCACTGCCAGAGGGTCGAATGGCGCGAACCATAGATGCATATATTACCCCACTGGCGAATCATACATGCGACGCGGTCAAATATAAATAAACACGACAATCAGTCAAATCCTGAATTTATCAGGGAACAATTATCCAAGGGAAAGCAAAATTCTCTTTTAACAATTCAAGAAAAATGGAGTTTAATCTTCTTAGAAATTCATTTACCAAATCGATAGGATTTAAGAAATTCAATTGTCAATAAGATCACAGATATTCCAAGTATAGCATGCTTTATGGGTCCTAAACTACCCGGACTTACACATATTAGTAGCTACGCACGGACTCTCTTCACCTCGTGCGTATGTAGCCCCCACAAATAAGAGCACATAACCAATTATTTCACCTATGGGGACAATTCCCTCTTACAAGGTTAGAAAGGATACTCACCTCGCTCCGAAGATCCATACCGGCCTTCCACGCCCTTTCAAAAACTCAAATTGATGCACAACGCTCCAACACTAGCCAATTGTTATGCAAATCCATTAATATACGATAAACTACTCATATTAATCCAATTTATAACAATTCCTAACCCCGATCGGAAAGTTGATAAAAACGCCCTTGGGCCCACGTGCCCGGATTTCCAAAATTTTCGAATAATAAGTTTACCCATAGCCTCACGAACTCAAATATATAATTTTCTCTAAATTCCATACCCAAAATCGTGGCCAAATTCCAAGAATATAAATTTCTAGGTCTTTTTACCAAAACCCCAAATTTCTACCAATTTGCATGCTAAAATCCATACATAATCGATGTATTTAACTCAAGATGGATGTGATTAGCTTACCTTATCGTTGATGATGAAAAATCCCACTTGAAGCTCTCCAAAATTGCCCACACCAAATGAAAAATAGGGGCAAATGACCAAACCCCCGATTTTTAAAAGAGCCACTGCCTCCAGCACTTTCCGACCTGCGGTCCTATGACCGCTTCTGCGGTTCCGCAGGTGCGGGCCAACCTTCCGCTTCTGCGGTTATGCTCACCAGGCCTCCCTTCCGCTTCTACGCCTCGTCCACCGCAGGTGCGGTCCCGCTTCTGCGGCCCCACGGCCGCATCTGCGGTCTCTTCACTCCAGACCCCAAAACCGCATCTGTGCCATCCTTGCCGCTTCTGCGGCTCCGCACTTGCGACCAAACCCTCGCAGGTGCGGTCATACCAGATACCAGCATCTTCAGCCTTTTCCAAATTTCCATTTTCGATCCGTTAACCACCTGGAATCCACCCGAGGCCCCCGGGACCCCAACCAATCATGCCAACCAGTCCCAAAATACATTACGGACTTTCTCGAGGCCTCAAATCACATCAAACAACGCTAAAACCACGAATCGACCTCCAATCCAAGCTTTATGAACTTTAGAACTTCAAACTTCCACTCTCGATGTTTAAACCTATCAAATCACGTCCGATTGACCCCAAATTTTGCACACAAGTCATATTTGACATTACGGGCCTACTCCGACCTTCGAAATCAGATTCCGACCCCGATATCAAAAAGTCCACTTCCGGTCAAACTTCTCAAAAATCTTCAAATTTCTATCTTTAGCCAAATGACTCCAAAATGACCCACGGACCTCTGAATTCACTTCCGATCGCGCTCCCAACTCCAGAATCACCATACGGAGCTACTCCCTGACTCGGTATCTCAAATGGACATCGATAACACTGAAATGCACTTCAACCCAAACTTATAAAATTTCTTCCAAAATGCTAACTTCCATAATAGGCGCCAAAACGCTCCCGGGTCATCCAAAACCCGACCCGGACATACGCCCGAGTCCAAAATCATCATACGAACCTGCTGGAACCTGCGAATCTTGATTCCGAGGTCGTTTACTCAAAAATCCGATCTTAGCTAATTCTTTCAACTTAAAGTTCTGAAATGAGAACTTCCTCTCCAAGTCAACTCCGAACTTCCCGAACTTTAGTCCCGACCACGCGTACAAGTCATAATACCTGAATTGAAGCTGCTCATGGCCTCGAACTGCTGAACGGCACGCTAGGGCTCAAAACGACCGGTCGGGTCATTACATCCTCTCCCACTTAAACATACGTTCGTCCTCGAACGTGCTAGGGACTGTGCTGGGGTTGTCTGAATTCACTGTTTAACACCTCGAGCACCTACCCGTGCTACCACAACTCAGCTGGGCCCCGTAGCTCGATCAATCTGAAGGTATCCTTTTTCACTTATGCAAATAAGCCTTAGAGCCCAATTCCAACATCCGGATTTCTCTACCAGGCCTGCTTTCGACATATGAACACCGTATCAATCACCACACACTGCACCAAAACATGACTGCGTATCTTAGCTGAATTCACACTTTGCCCCACTTTACTCACGGGACCACAATAGCATTCTCTAATCGAATAACTCGAAGTTCTACGAATCTGATGCTCCCATTGCACCTCATGACCTACATAGGTCTTGCTCTAACTCTTACAATACCGCCAAGACGAAGAGGTGTGTATAAATTCATACCCAACTGCCGAATCAACAAATCATTGGGTCTATACTCTTGACAAGAACCATCACCTCATTCTGAACCAAATAATGGTCTTAGCTCCTTAGTATACTTCATATATTCAGATTGCACTGATTCTATATCCAATGATTTCGTCTCACCCAGTACAAAAAGCTCAGGAAATAGGCCACCCCGGACATGATCAAAAGTCTTATACGATGCCACAATGTGCCATTAGGCTATGAACTCGAACGTGACAAAAAGAAACGAACTCTGGAAGGTACTACTCAACTCACGCACTAATATGGACTTTCCTTAGAAAATAGGAAGCAAGGCATACAAAAATAGCATATAGAAAACTGTACTCAACATCACACTGTTGCGGCGTGCAACCCGATCCAAATAACATACCCATGGCGGCGTGCCACCCGATCCACACATAGAATTCACATAAGAAGATATACATCGAGCTAAATTGCTCATTACAACAAAATACCGAATATTGGTCACAAGCACGTTAAGTGCATAATACCATCCCTGGGGAGACATATAGTGCCATAGGCTACAAAACTCAAGCACAACTGAGGTGCGATATACGATCTGAATCTCGAGAGCCATCCTGCTCATATAACATCATCTCTACGCGGAACCTCAACACATAAGAAATTCACCAAGCCGTCTCACAACTCATACGGCACAATATATCATTACATGAAATAGCTGACGATGAAATAGTACCCTGACTACTTGTCCAAAGGAGCGCATTGCTGAAATGAACACATCTGGCCTGATATAGAGCCCATATTCACATTTAGATCCATTCACAGGCCTCAAACTGATTCTGATCGCACCGAACTAGACTAATAACCTTTCAAAGGTCCATAATAGCTCCTCTTTCTCTCATAGCACATAAGAGTAATCATCCACAGTCCATAACCCAATGAACCGAGTGTCCTCCAGGTACAAATTCTCAAATTAACGATACCACCACAATCTCCATGCTTGGTTTCATTCTCCAATCAATCAGTGACTACATGCCACACTTGTACAATATTTTCGTGGAACACACTTGTACAAGTCTGTATATCCATACCACCGGCCGCACTAACGTTGAAAAGCGATCAAGAATCCATAACCAGGATGCAAAGCCTCTTTCACAAACGCCGATCTCAGGTGATGCTGAAGACAATACCAACTTACTTTAAACATCGAAACTACTTTCCTGCTCATCCGAGCTCGTGACATTCTTGTCAACACCAAACTGTAACCTTGATCCTCACTTCAAATTCCATACCGCTCACTGCACCCAACACGCCAATATATGATAGAACATAATTTTTATTATAACTCCGGAACTACTAATAGATTAACACTTAATCACATCAAAACTTTTCACTTAACTCGCTTCAGGAGAACCATTGCGACACACAAGTGAATCCTCATAACCGTAGGACACGCCAAACCTCTCCGTAGTGGTCTTAAGCCACCACAGTCCTTCCGGGACCCGCCTACACATGACAGGCCATAACAGTAGAATACTTCTGAATAGCATCAATTATGGCGGCCGACAAACCTCACATGTACCGCCACAAATCACTTGCATAACTTGATCGTGCTGAAGGAACCGATCACTACCACCAATATGCCAATTCAACTATGGCTAATCAATCTATCTTCTTCCAATTTATCCTTGATTTCCTTAGAAATAATGATAACTCCATTCAACACATAGCATACTCCATCCGCACTCATCTCGAGTGACCTTGGCTCACGAGACCATGCTGTCTCAAATACCACGAACCATTTCATGCCACCCAATTGCTACCCTGCAGGTCAAAACATCATAGAATCTTCTGGGCACCTCCTCATAAGCTGCTACAAGGCTTGATTCTTAACTGTATCTATAGGCTCGAAGCCATTAGGCACCACACTTTACCCCTTTTGAATCCACTAGGACCGTTGTTGAGAGCCACCCGCTCTGACTTGGCCCCGAATATAATCGACTCCATAAATCTTCTAGCACATGAATACCCTCTCGGCGAAGCACCCGGCAGAATCACTTCCCTTGAAACCCACATCTACACAAGGCGTAAATCCTGAATCCTTCCCCCAAGTCTGAACATGGGCCAATAAGGCCAACCATAGTACACCTTTAACAATTCCTTTGCTCAAATCACCGCTTATGTCCTTTCCGTAGCTGGAATGACCCATCAACATGCTAATAACCAGAAACCTCGCAAGTAGTTAACCATGCGACCCTAATCATAGGCGGTGGGACTCTCCCACTTAGCTTGAAGCCATTATTACACAACTCTGGACTCCGCTAGGATCCTTTATTTCTTATTGACATAACCTTGCGCAATCAACCGACAAAATTCTCGGAAATCTTTCTGTAAAACTCCTTTTTATACTCTGAATCATCAACCACGTTCTACACGACCGATCTCCTTGCTGTTAGCCAATGAACCCTTTGCAGAAACTTCACCAACCATGCGATCGCCATCGTCTCACTGGAGACATCACGCCTGTGGGATCTACGTGCCGACGTCTTCCAACACCGCTACACGGGGTGCAAACACCATGACATTAATGACCCATCCTGAGTCCAAGCTCACTCTCTAGCTGCACGAGTCCGTTCACCCCTCGTGGACATCAATTAAGTGCGGGGCAACATCCTTCCCATTCAAAGTTAGGTTGTATCCTTCTCCATTTCTAGCAGCTCCTTTCCATTATATCAAATCTCCTGCCGCCTAATAGCCCATACTCCAAATTAATCCGTAGGCCCACATCACCAAATTACTGAAATTCCCAAATCACTCCAAACTCTCCCACTTTGGCGAAACTCATCTCTTTAGTCGACTACTCGACCTTTGCTTCTTATGCCTGGACTTCTAGGAATTTTAAATACCGCCTGACACCGCCACATGTCCTTCCTCATTCCTTGCTGTTCAGTTGTTGCCTTAAATAAAATCTACCTTCGTGGCACTTGGACCCACAATTGCTGCTAACTTTAAACCTCTCCGAAGATCATCTTCCTCGAATCGTCGACATTAGGAACACTGATTCAATCCTGAACTACCGCACCCTGCGATATCTGACAGCTGCATTTTCAATATTATTTCACAACAGCTTACCCCAAAGGCGAATTGTAGAAGATCATAACACCAGCGAACTTAGTACCTTCAATAGGGACAACTACACCTCATCATAGAAGAAAACTCTACCACGCTCGCAAATACCAAATCTCATTACTCCATCAACCCAAATCTACACATTCTTAGTCCGATTGCCTTTTCTCCGCCAGAAGTAAAATACCGAATCTCTGAATCATGCACTGAGTAAACCTCCCTTCAAGTCATTCTCTGCCCCGACACGTAGGCAAACATCCTACCATCATATTAATACTGCGGAACAATCGTTCATAGCATCATGGCAACTTGTGCCTATCCTCAGGGCTCTCAGAAGCACCACTATTGAGCCGAAACGACAGAATATCCTTTTACGAGGCGGCAATAATAGCCCAAACAACTATATAGGGAGAAACATCCTGCACCACATCGGTAGTACCATTACCATTCTCCAATTCTCGATTTATAAAAGGCGGTTCGCGTCACGTAGGATTGAGTAGGAAGGAATTAAAGGCATAGCATCCAAGGATCAAATCGCACGATGAGGAATCAAGAAGGGAAGTATTCCTAATAGCCCTGCAGCCTCCCGAGGATAAGTACAGACGTCTAGGTACCAATCCACGAGACTCTACTGAACTTGCTCATGGCTCGTGAGACCCTAGTAACCTAGTGCTCTGATACCATGTTGTCACGACCCAAAATCCACTAAGAGTCGTGATGGAGCCGGACACCGCTGTCAGGCTAGCCAACCCAAAATACTTAATTAAATTCTTGTTTAAATAAATTCTGAAACCACTTCTTTTATACGTTTAAACAATACATAATAAATTCCACTTAATAAATAATGAAACATTTAACAACCTTTTTAAAGTTTCTGAATAAACCCATAGACATCCCCAGAACCCGGTGTCACAAGTGCATGAGCTATTTCTAAGAAACAATACAATACAACATCCGTTCGGAATACAAATGGACAGAAAGTAAATACAATATACTGAAAGGGACTATACTAGCTGCGGTCCGCCTCGAATAATGCAGCTCACCTAGTCCCAGTTTCATCCATGCTGCTACGCCCAGTAGGCCACTAGAAGTACATGTGCCTGTGTAACAAAAATGCACAGAAGTGTAGTATGAGTACAAAAACAACGTGTACTCAGTAAGTATCCCGCCTAATCTCGAAGAAGTAGAGACGAGATGGCAACTTCGACACTTACTAAAGGTCCAGTAATAATATTATTAATGCGATGACTCACGGATTTATTAAGAACAACAATAGAATCTAAATGAGTCATTAAACAGGTGAAAGTTCCTTTTTATTTAGTCTCCGGATTCATAATCCATTAAACAATTATCTCAAGTCGGGGAAAGCAGATATTAGTATCAACAACTATCACAGCAAGCAATACAAGCATGCGCAACTCATGCCAAGGACGTACGACTCGATCCAACAATATTTAAATTGTGCACTGCCAGAGGGTCGAATGGCACGAACCATAGATGCATCTATTACCCCGCTCACGAATCATACATGCGAAGCGGTCAAATATAAATAAACACGACAATCAGTCAAATCCTGAATTTATCAGGGAACAATTATCCAAGGGAAAGCCAAATTCTCTTTTAACAATTCAAGAAAAATGGAGTTTACTCTTCTTAGAAATTCATTTACCAAATCGATAGGATTTAAGAAATTCAATTGTCAATAAGATCACAGATATTCCAAGTATAGCATGCTTTTTTGGGTCCTAAACTACCCGGACTTACACATATTAGTAGCTACGCACGGACTCTCGTCACCTCGTGCGTACGTAGCCCCCACAAATAGGAGCACATAACCAATTATTTCACCTATTGGGACAATTCCCTCTTACAAGGTTAGAAAGGAGACTCACCAAGCTCCGAAGATCCATACCGACCTTCCACGCCCTTCCGAAAACTCAAATTGATGCACAACGCTCCAACACTAGCCAATAGTTATGCAAACCCATTAATATAAGATAAACTACTCATATTAATCCAATTTATAACAATTCCTAACCCCGATCGAAAAGTTGACAAAAACGCCCTCGGGCCCACGTGCCCGGATTTCCAAAATTTTCGAAGAATAAGTTTACCCATAGCCTCACGAACTCAAATATATAATTTTCTCTAAATTCCATACCCAAAATTGTGGCCAAATTCCAAGAATATAAATTTCTAGGTCTTTCTACCAAAACCCCAAATTTCTACCAATTTACATGCTAAAATCTATACATAATCGATGTATTTAACTCAAGATGGATGGGATCAGCTTACCTTATCGTTGATGATGAAAAATTCCACTTGAAGCTCTCTAAAATCGCCCACACCAAATGAAAAATAGGGGCAAATGACCAAACCCCCGATTTTTAAAAGAGCCACTGCCTCCAGCACTTTCCGCACCTGCGGTCCTATGACCGCTTCTGCGGTTCCGCAGGTGCGGGCCAACCTTCCGCTTCTGCGGTTATGCTCACTAGGCCTCCCTTCCGCTTCTGTGCCTCGTCCGCCGCAGGTGTGGTCCCGCTTCTGCGGCCCCACGATCGACTCTGCGGTCTCTTTACTCCTGACCCCAAAACCGCATCTGCACCGTCCTAGCCGCTTCTGCGGCTCTGCACCTGCGGCCAAACCCTCGCAGGTGCGGTCATACCAGATACCAGCATCTTCAGCCTTTTCCAAAATTCCATTTTCGATCCGTTAACCACCCGGAATCCACCCGAGGCCCTTGGGACCCCAACCAATCATGCCAACCAGTCCCAAAATACATTACGGACTTGCTCGAGGCCTCAAATCACATCAAACAACGCTAAAACCACGAATCGACCTCCAATCCAAGCTTTATGAACTTTAGAACTTCAAACTTCTACTCTCGATGTTTAAACCTATCAAATCACGTCCAATTGACCCCAAATTTTGCACACAAGTCATATTTGACATTACGGACCTACTTCGACCTCCGGAATTGGATTCCGAACCCGATATCAAAAAGTCCACTTCCGGTCAAACTTCTCAAAAACCTTCAAATTTCTATCTTTAGCCAAATGACTCCAAAATGACCCATGGACCTCCGAATTCACTTCCGATCGCGCTCCCAACTCCTGAATCACCATACGGAGCTACTCCCTGACTCGGTATCTCAAACGGACATCGATAACACTGAAATGCACTTCAACCCAAACTAATAAATTTTTTTCCAAAATGCTAACTTCCACAACAGGCGCCAAAACGCTCCCGGGTCATCCAAAACCCGACCCGGACACACGCCCAAGTCCGAAATCATCATACGAACCTGCTGGAACCTGCGAATCTTGATTCTGAGGTCGTTTACTCAAAAATCAAATCTTAGCTAATTCTTTCAACTTAAAGCTTTTGAAATAAGAACTTCCTCTCCAAGTCAACTCCGAACTTCCCGAAATTTAGTCCCGACCCCGCGTACAAGTCATAATACCTGAATTGAAGCTGCTCATGGCCTCGAACTGCTGAACGACGCGCTAGGGCTCAAAACGACCGGTCGTGTCGTTACATCCTCTCCCACTTAAACATACGTTCGTCCTCGAACGTGCTAGGGACTGTGCTGGGGTTGTCTGAATTCACTGTTTAACACCTCGAGCACCTACCCGTGCTACCACAACTCAGCTGGGCCCCATAGCTCGATCAATCTGAAGGTATCCTTTTTCACTTAAGCAAATGAGCCTTAGAGCCCAATTCTAACATCCGAAATTCTCTGCAAGGTCTGCTTTCGACATATGAACACCGTATCAATCACCACACGCTGCACCAAAACACGACTGCGTATCTTAGCTGAATTCACACCTTGCCCCACTTTACTCACGGGACCACAATAGCATTCTCTGATCGAATAACTCGAAGTTCCACAAATCTGATGCTCCCATTGCACCTCATGACCTACATAGGTCTTGCTCTAACTCTTACAATACCGCCAAGACGGAAGAGGTGTGTAGAAATTCATTACCAACCATCGAACCAACAATTCATCAGGCCTATACTCTGACAAGAACCATCACCTCATTCTGAACCAAATAATGGCATTTGCTCCTTAATATACTTCACATGTTCAAATTGCACTGATCCTAAGTCCAATGATCTCGTCTTACCCAGTACGAACTGCTCAGGCAATAGCCACCCCCTGACATGGTCAAAAGTCTCATATGATACCACAACGTGCCAATAGGCTACCAATTCGAACGCGATACAATAGGAAAACAACTCTGAAAAGGGAATCCAATTACCCCGCTCGCGAACCATGCATGCGACGCGGGCACATAGCTAATATAAGTTCCTCTAAGGAAAGGAGGAAACAACACACATAAAAACAGATACGGGGAACTGTACTCAACATCACACTGTTGCGGTGTGCAACCCGATCCAGATATCATACCCATGGCGGCGTGCCACCCGATCCACACATAGATTTTACATAAGGAAATATACATCGAGCTAAATTGCTCATTACAACCAAATGCCAAATATCGATCACAAGCACGCTAAGTGCATAATACCATCCCTGGGGAGACATATAGTGCCATAGGATACAAAACTCAAGCACAACTGAGGTGCGACATACGATCCGAATCTCGAGAGCCCTCCTGCTCACATAACATCATCTCTACGCGGAACCTCAACACATAAGCAACTTCCCAAGCAATCTCACAACTCACACGGCGCAATGCATCATTACATGAAATAACTGACGATGGAATAACACCTTGACTACTCCTCCATAAGGAGCGCATTACTGAAATGAACGCGTCTGGCCTGATATAAAACCCATATTCACATTTAAATCCATCCATAGACCTCAAGCTGGTTCTGATCGCACCGAACTAGGCTAATAACCTTCCAAAGGTCCATAAATACTCCCTTTGCTCCTCATAACGCATAAGGACAACCATCATAATCGGTGTAATCCTCCACAGTCCACAACCCAATAAACCGTGTGCCCTCCAGGCATAAAATCTTAATTTAACGACATCACTACAATTTCATACTTGATTTAACCCTTCAACCGATCAAGTGACTACATGCCACACTAATACAACCTTTCCGTGGGCACGCTCCCACAACCTTCCGTAGCAGATAACCGATCTGTACATCCAACTCACCGGCCGCACTAACGCTAAAAGCGATCAAGAATTCTTAACCAGGATGCAAAGCCCTTTTTCCACCAACACCGATCTCAGGTGACGCTGAAGACATACCAACTTAGTTTAAACATCGAAACTACTTCCCTGCTCATCCGAGCTCGTGACATTCTCGTCAACACCGAACCGTAACCTTGATCCTTACTTCAAATTCCATACCACTCACTGCGCCCAACACGCCAAAATACGATCGGACACGATTTTTATCATAACTCTGGAACCACTAATAATTTAACACTTCATCATGTAAAAACTGTTCACTTAACTCACTTCAGGAGAACCATTGCGACACACAGGTGAATTCTCATAACCGTAGAATACGCCAAATCTCTAAGTTGTGGTCTTAAGCCACCATAGCCCTTCCAGGACCCGCCTACACATGACAGGCCATAACAGTAGAATACTTCTGAATAACATCAATTACGGCGGCCGACAAGCCTCACATGTACCGCCACAAATCACTTGCATAACTTGATCGCGCTGAAGGAACCGATCACTGCCACCAATATGCCAATTCAACTATGGCTAATCAATCTATCTTCTTCCAATTTATCCTTGATTGCCTTAGAAATAATAATAACTCCATTCAACACATAGCATACTCCATCCGCACTCATCTCGAGTGACCTTGGCTCACGAGACCATGCTGTCTCAAATACCACGAACCATTTCATGCCTCCCAATTGCTACCCTGCAGGTCAAAACATCATAGAATCTTCTGGGCACCTCCTCATAAGCTGCTACAAGGCTTGATTCTTAACTGTATCTATAGGCTCGAACCCTTTAGGCACCACACTTTACCCCTTTTGAATCCACTAGGACCGTTGTTGAGAACCACCCGCTCTGGCGTGGCCCCGAATATAATCAACTCCATAAATCTTCTAGCACATGAATACCCTCTCGACGAAGCACCCGACAGAATCACTTCCCTTGAAATCCACATCTATACAAGGCATAAGTCCTAAATCCTTCCCCAAGTCTGAACATGGGCCAATAAGGCCAACCATAGCACCCCTTTAACAATTCCTTTGCTCAAATCACCGCTTATGTCCTTTCCGTAGTTGAAATGGTCCATCAATGTGCTAATAACCAGAAACCTCGCAAGTAGTTAACCATGCGACCCTAATCATAGGCGCTGGGACTCTCCCACTTAGCTTGGAGCCATCATTACACAACTCTGGACTCCACCAGGATCCTTTATTTCTTACTGACATAACCTTGCGCAATCAACCGACAAAATTCTCGAAATCTTTCTGTAAAATCCCTTTTTATACTCTGAATCATCAACCACGTTCACACGACCGACCTCCTTGCTGTATAGCCAATAGAACCCTTTGCAGAAACTTCGCCAACCATTCGACCGCCGTCTTGCTCACTGGAGATATCCCGCCCGTGGGATCTACGTGCCGATGTCTTCCAACACCGCTACACGGGGTGCAAACACCACGACATTAATGACCCATCCTGAGTCCAAGCTCACTCTCTAGCTGCACGAGTCCATTCACCCCTCGTGGACATCAATTAAGTGCGAGGCAACATCCTTCCCATTCAAATTAGGTTGTGTCCTTCTCCATTTCTAGTAGCTCCTTTCCGTTATATCAGATCTCCTGCCGCCTAATAGCCCATACTCCAAATTAATCCGTAGGCCCTAATCACCAACCACTAAAATTCCCAAATCACTCCAAACTCTCCCACCCCTCTAGTCCACTACTCGACCTTTGCTTCTTATAGCTGGCCTTCTAGAAATTTTAACCACCGCCAGACACTCCCCACATGTCCTTCCTTATTCCTTGCTGTTCTGTTGTTGCCTTAAATAAAATCTACCTTCGTGGCACTTGAACCCACAATTGCTGCTAACTTTAAACCTTTCCGAAGATCATCTTCCTCCAACCGTCGACATTGGGAACACTGATTCAATCCTGCACTACCGCACCCCGCGATATCTGACAGCCGCTTCTTCAATACTATTTCACAATATCTTACCCCAAAGGCGAATTATAGAAGATCATAACACCGGCGAACTTAGTGCATTCAATAGGGACAACTACACCTCATCATAGAAGAAAACTCTACCACGCTCGCAAATACCAAATCTCATTACTCCATCAACCCAAATCTGCACATTCTTAGTCCGATTGCCTTTCCTCCGACAGAAGTAAAATACCGAATCTCTGAATCATGCACTGAGTAAACCTTCCTTCAAGTCATTCTCTGCCCCGACACGTAGGCAAACATCCTACCATCATATCAATACTGCGGAACAATCGTTCATAGCATCATGGCAACTTGTGCCTAGCCTCAGAGCTCTCAGAAGTACCGCTACTGAGCTGAAACGACAGAATATCCTTCCACAAGGCGACGATAATAGCTCAGACAGCAATGTAAGGAGAGACATCCCGTACCACCTCGGTAGTACCATTACAATTCTCCCATTCTCGATTTATAACAAGTGGTTCGCGTCGCGTAGGATTGAGTAGGAAGGAAACAGGGGCACAAGCCTCCAGGAATCAAATCGCACGATGAGGAATCAAGAAGGGAAGTACTCCTAACAGTCCTGCAGCCTCCCGAAGATAAGTACAGACGTCTCCGTACCGATCCGCGAGACTCTACTAGACTTGCTCATGACTCGTGAGACCCTAGGAACCTAGTGCTCTGATACCATGTTGTCACGACCCAAAATTCACTAAGGGTCGTGATGGTGCCGGACTCCACTGTCAGGCAAGCCAACAACAAATAACTAGTAGCTTCGTTTTAAATATTTCTTAAATCACTTCCTTTATGCGTTTAAACAATACGTGATAAATTCCAATGAATAAATGATGAAACATTTAACAATTTTAAATTTCTAAATAAACCCATAGACATCCCCAGAACCCGGTGTCACAAGAGCATGAGCTATTTCTAAGAAACAATACAATACAACATCCGTCCGGAATACAAATGGACAGAAAGTAAATACAATATACTGGAAGGGACTATACTAGCTGCGGGCCGCCTCGAGTAATGCAACTCACCTAGTCCCAGTATCATCCGTGCTGCTACGCCCAGTAGGCCACTAGTAGTTCATGTGCCTGTGCAACAAAAATGCACAGAAGTGTAGTATGAGTACAAAAACAACGTGTACTCAGTAAGTATCCCGCCTAATCTCGAAGAAGTAGAGACGAGATGGCAACTTCGACACTTACTAAAGGTCCAGTAATAGTAATATTAACGCAATGACTCACGGATTTATTAAGAACAACGGTAGGTTCAAGTAAATTACTAAACAGGTAAAAGTTCCTCTTTATTAAAAGTCTCTAGATTCATAATCCATTAATTAACACTTATCTCAAGTCGGGAGAGCAGATATTAGTATCAACAAAAATCAAAGCAAGCATTACAAGCATGCGCAACTCATGCCGAGGTCGTACGGCCCGATCCAATAATATTTAAAATGTGCACTGCCGAGGGTCGAGCGGCCCGAACCATAGATGCATCTATTACCCCGCTCGCGAATCATACATGCGACGCGGTCAAATTGAAATAAACAATCACCCTGCTTGCGTACCATACATGCGATGCAGGTACACATAGAAACACATGCTCAACAACAAATTAAGAATTTTACGGGGAATATTCATCCCATTAGAAGCCATTTCTCTTTTAATGATTTAAGGAATAAAGTTTAATTCTCTTAGAAATTTATTTACCAATTCGATAGGATTTCGGCAATTCATACTGTCAATAATATTACAAGTATTCCAAGTACAGCATGCTTTTGGGTCGTAGACTACCCGGACAATAACATAATAGTAGCTACGCACGGACTCTCGTCACCTCGTGCGTACGTAGCCCCCACAAATAGGAGCACATAACCAATTAATTCACCTATGGGGACAATTCCCTCTCACAAGGTTAGAAAGGAGACTCACCTCGCTCCGAAGATCCATAACCGGCATTCCACGCCCTTCCGAAGACTTGAATCGATGCTAAATACTCCCAAAACTAGCCAATGATTATGCAAATGCATTAATATATGATAAACTACTCATATTAATCCAATTTATAACAATTCCTAACCTCGATCGAAAGGTTGACAAAAACACCCTCGGGCCCACGTGCCCGGATTTCAAATTTTTTAAAGATTAAGCTTACCCATGACTCCATGAACTCAAATATATGATTTTCTCTTAATTCCATACCCAAAATCGTGGTCATATTCCAAGAATATCAATTTTCTAGGTTTTCCCTCAAACCCCAAGTTTTCTACAAATTTCCATGTCCAAATCCATATATAATCATGTATTTAACTCAAAACAAACATAAATTACTTACCTCATGCTTGGTGGTGAAAATGACACCTCAAGGTTGCTCCAATTCGGCTCCAATGGAAGAAAATGGGGTTCAAATGAACCCAACCCCTGATTTGAAAGAACCTCACTGCCTCCAGCATTTCCGCATCTGCGGTCAGGGGACCGCATCTGCGAGAAACGGGCCGCATCTATGAAAATGGGCCAAAGAGCTGGGACCGCATTTGCGGTCTCCAGGCCGCATCTGCGGCTTGGGAGCCGCATCTGCGGTTCCTGGCCTGGCCTGCCCTGGGCCGCTTCTGCGATGGGAGGACCGCATTTGCGGTCTCGCACCTGCGGTCCACCAACCGCAGGTGCGGTTATGACAGAAGCAGCAGCTTCAGCATTTCTTAAAATTTCATTTTCGATCTGTTAACCATCTGGAATCCACCCGAGGCCCGCAGGACCCCAACCAATCATACCAAACAGTCCCAAAACACATTACGGACTTGCTCGAGGCCTCAAATCATATCAAACAACGCTAAAACAACGAATTGACCTCCAATCCATGCTTTATGAACCTTACAATTTGAAACTTCTACTTTTGATGTTTAAACCTATCAAATCACGTCCGATTGACTTCAAATTTTGCACACAAGTCATATTCAACATTACGGACCTACTCCAACTTTCGGAATCGGATTCTGACCCCGATATAAAAAAGTCCACCTCCGGTCAAACCTCTCAAAAACCTTCAATTTCCTATCCTTAGCCAAATGGCTCCAAAATGCTCCACGGACATCCGAATTCACTTCCGATCGCGCTCCCAACCCTAGAATCACCATAGGAGCTACTCCCAGACTCGGAATCCCAAACGGATATCGATAACACTAAAATGCACTTCAACCCAAACTTATGAAATTTCTTCCAAAATTCTAACTTCCACAATAGGCGCCAAAATGCTCCCAGGTCACCCAAAACCTGATCCGGGTATACGCCCAAGTCCGAAATCATCATACGAACCTGCTGGAACCTTCAGATCCTGATTCCGAAGTTGTTTACTCAAAAATCCGATCTTAGCTAATTCTTTCAACTTAAAGCTTCTGAAATGAGAACTTCCTCTCCGAGTCAACTTCGAACTTCCCGAAATTTAATTCCGACCACGCGTACAAGTCAAAATGCCTGAATTGAAGCTGTTCATGGCCTCGAACTACTGAACGGTGTGCTAGGGCTCAAAACGACCGGTCGGGTCGTTACATGCATACTATGAGAAACCATTGGAATCTACCACCCCATTTCAACCCCATATACCCACAGAATTCTCTCCTAAATATGACATTCTTTCCCCCAGAAACATTAACTCAACTCAATCCCATATTCATGTCATGGGAGAACCCTCCACCAGTTCAGGAACCCCACATTCCTCAACCAACCCGGCAACCCCCATCACTACCTCATCAATCTGCTCAAAACCAAGAACTAGTAGGAGTAGAGATGGAGGAGGAAGAGGAACCACTCAATATAATCTTAGAACGAGTCCTAGAGTTCTCAAACCTAGACGGGGTAAAAGTATTTCTCTTTTCGGAGATGCAAGAGAAGAGGCACGTACTCAACTGCCCACTAGCATTATACAAATGCTCGACGGACATCAGTCTACCTCAGGATCCAAAGGTGGGGAACAGGGCAATGATATTAGTGGCAGCATTGAGAAGGAACCCAATACTGGGGGCAGTGAGGGAAAACGGGGTGACACCAAATCAAAACCTTAATGTCTCTATGAATCGACCAACAAATATCATCATTTGGAATATAAGAGGTGGTAATAATGAAAACTTTAGAAGAAAATTTCAGGGAAATGGTCGACACTCATAGACCATGCATGGTGGCTTTACTGGAAACTAGAATGGGAAGCCATGTTGAACTGCTTAACGACTTTGGATTACGGAGATGATAAAGGTTCCAGCTGATGGCCAGGCAGGAGGAATTGTGATACTGTACAACCACGAGGTGGTGATTGTCCAAAACTTTGTCCGTAGAAATCAAGAAATCCATGCAACGATTGAGGTACTTCCTATACGTAAACTATGGCTTTTTAGTACAATATATGCTAGTACTGATATCTATAATAGAATTGCTATGTGGGAAAACCTAGAAAATATTAGTAGAAATCATATAAGCCCTTGGATGGTGGGAGGGGATTTCAATGATATTTTTAGTGCCAATGATAAGTTTGGAGGCAGACCTCTCAATGATTCTAGAGCCAAAATCCTTTGGTCTAAACTTAATAGTTGTAAGCTCATTGATCTTGGATTCAAGGGATGCAAATTTACTTGGTCTAACCATAGGTATAAAAATAAAGGTCTAATAATGGAAAGGTTGGATAAAGTATTTGGGAATGATGAATGGATAGATTTATTCCCTAAAAGTTCAATAATTCACCTTCCTAAAACTTACTCGGATCACAACCTATCCTAATTGAACTAATACCTAGAATTAGAACCCTCCATAAATAACCCTTTAGACTAGAAACTTTTTGGTGTAAACACCCGGAATTTCTGCCTATAGTGAGAGACAATTGGTGTGACCCAAACTTCCTTAGAGCTAGTCATAATTTTGTTCAATGCATAAGAGATTGGAAAGCTATAACGTTTGGTGATATTATGGGAAAAAGCGTAAATTACTAGCTCGTCTAAATGGTATACAGAATTCCAAAAATTATGGTACGAGCATTTTCCTACAAAACCTTGAAAAGGACTTAAAAGGGGATTATAATGATCTTCTGATGATTGAGGAAGATTATTGGAAAATAAGATCTAGGGTAATGTGGCTAAATGAAGGGGATTCCAATACAAAATTTTTCCACATTTGTGCCTCAAATAGGAAGAGACGGAATAAGATTAATTTTTTTAAAGATGATTGTCACGACCCGAATTTTCCCCACCATCGGGAGTCGTGATGGCGCCTACTAATGTGAGCTAGGCAAGCCAATTATTTAAAACTAATTACTTCATTATCCATTTATTCCTTTTTATCAAACAAAAAGCGATAACGTATAAATAGCGGAAAATTAAATTAAACGGAAGAAAATAAAGAAATATCTGGAATCTATATCTACTACAATTACTCAAGCCTTAACCACCTAAAACCTGGTGTCACAGTGTCACAGACAGTCTAAGATTCACTATACAAAGTCTGTAGAAATAACAGTACACTGTTTATGAAACAAGGATAATAAAACAGGAAATAAGGATAGAGGAGACGCCAGGGCCTGCGGACGCCTGCAGGTCTACCTTGGATCTCTGCGCGAACTGAAAATAGCCTCCAACCTACGGTCCGAAGTCAACAGCACTGGGATCTACACAAAAGAGTGCAGAGTGTAGCATCAGCACAACCGACCCCATATGCTGGTAAGTGTCTAACCTAACCTCGGCGAGGTAGTGACGAGGCTAGGACCAAACTACCACATAAACCTGTGCAGTTCAAATATATATACAGCGGAAAAGAAATATAGAAGTAAATAAGTAAGGATGGGAGGGGGAAACATGCTTCGGGGAGTAACAGGTAAAAAACAGAATATCAAAAAAATTATAAAGGGATCAAAATCCAACCACTAACGAGAATAAGGAAACAAAAGCAGATTTCACTTTCTTTTCACATCTTGTTGCAGGCGTGCAACCCGATCCCATTTCCTGTATCTTGTGGCAGGCGTGCCACCCGCTCCCATTTCATTTATCTTGTGGTAGACGTACCACCCGCTCCCATTTCATCCTATCTTGTGGTAGGCGTACCACCTGCTCCCATTTTATTATATCTTGTGGTAGGTGTGCCACCCGCTCCCATTTTATTATATCTTGTGGTAGGCGTACCACGCGCTCCCATTTTATTATATCTTGTGGTAGGCGTACCACCCGCTCCCATTTACAAGCCAACAATAATCACAAGTAATCCCAGCAAGGGAACAATAATATCAAACAAACATCCCGGCAAGGGAACAATAATATCAAACAAACATCCCGGCAAGGGAACAATGATATCTCAAAAATATCCCGGCAAGGGAACAATAATATCAAACAAACATCCCGGCAAGGGAACAATGATGATAATAACATATGAGGCACAATAAACCTCAACGGAGACATAACAATTTATAACACAAGACTCACGGGCATGCTTGACACCGACGCATAGATACTCGTCACCATGCCTATACATCGTACTCCACAATTAACACGTAGAAAATAGACATAACTTATAATCCCTCAAGCTAAGGTTAGACCAAACACTTACCTCGATGCCATGAACACAAGTCACGATTCAATTATAGCTTTACCCCTTGATTCCACCACCAATTCGCTTGTATCTAGTTACAAGTTAATTACATCAATAAACGCAAAATGAATCAACCCCAATGCATGAGAATGAGTTTTCCAAAGTTTTACCCAAAAAGTCAAAAAAATTGCCCCCGGGCCCACATGGTCAAAACCTGAGGTTCGAACCAAAACCCGATCACCCATTCCCCCACGAACTCAAATATATAATTTGTTTTGAAATCGGACCTCAAATCGAGGTCCAAATCCCCAATTTTTGAAAACCTAGGTTCTACCCAAAACACCCAATTTCCCCTATGAAAATCATTGTTTGAAGTTGAAATCATGTTAAAAGATGTTAAGGATTGAAGGAAGTTAGTTAAAATCGACTTACAATTGATTTGGAGAAGAAGAAATCCTTGAAAAATCGCCTAAGTGTGTTTATGTTTTGAGAGAATATGAAAATGGGTTAAAAATTCGGCTAAGTATAAAAGTTGCAGGTCTCAGATGTGGGAATTGCGAACTCCGACTTTTGCTGATATGGGAAATGCGAAACAGGCCCTTCAAAATTGCTGGACCTTCGCATTTGCGAAAAGAAGGTCGCATTTGCGACAAATTAGTCGCTTTGCGATCACTAGCCAGGCTGAGGAGCTTCGCATTTGCGAAGGGACCCTCGCATTTGCGAGGCCGGAATTGCGAAATATCACTCGCATTTTCGAGATAAGGCAGACCTGGGCTGGTTCGCATTTGCGACCACGCCCTCGCATTTGCGAGCCAGTGCGAAGCCTGCAGGTCTGATCATACCAACAAAAATTCTACAATTTTCTAAGTCCGAAATGCACTCCGTGGCCTATCAAACTCAACCGAGCCCTCGGGGCTCCAAACCAAATATACACACAACCTTAAAAATATCCTACGGCCTTATTCGTGCACTTAAATCACCAAGATAACATCACGAACATCGAATTAAACCCCAAGATCAATGAAATTTCTCAAAACTTCTTTAAACATCAAATTTGCATTTAAGGTCCGAATCACATCAAACGGATTCCGTTTCTTACCAAACTTCACAGAATTATATTAAATCATATATAAGACCTGTACCGGGCATCGGAACCAAAATACGGGCCCGATACCAACATGTTCTAATCCAATTTCATTTCCAAATCCTTTAAACAATTCTAGAAAACAATTTTCTTTAAAAATTCATTTCTCGGGCTTGGGAACTTGGAATTTGATTCCAGGCATACGCCCAAGTCCCATATTTTCCTACGGACCCTCCGGGACCGTCAAATCACGGGTCTGGGTCTGTTTACCCAAAACATTTACCGAATCAAATTAATTCACTTTATAGTCAAAATTTATCATTTTTTCATAGAATTTCACATAGGCTTTCCGGCTACGCGCCCGGACTGCGCACGCAAATCGAGGTGATGCTAAAAGAGGTTTTTAAGGCCTCGGAACGTAGAATTCATTTTAAAAACAAGTGATGACCACCTCTAAAACATCCGTTCGTCCTCGAACGGACAGAAGAAGAAAGTACCTGAGTCGGGAAAAAGATGGGGATAACGGCTCCGCATATCGGACTCAGACTCCCAGGTCGATGCCTCAGGAGGCTGACCTCTCCACTGAATGCGAACGGAAGGAAAATTCTTCGATCTCAACCAACGAACCTGCCGGTCTAGAATGGCTACCGGCTCCTCCTCATAAGACAAGTCCTTGTCCAACTGGACAGTGCTGAAATCTAACACGTGGGATGGATCGCCGTGATATTTTCGAAGCATGGACACATGAAACACTGGATGCACGTCTCATAAGCTCGGAGGCAATGCAAGTCTATAAGCCACCTCTCCCACTCGATCAAGAATCTCAAACGGACCAATGAACCTAGGGCTAAGCTTGCCCTTCTTCCCAAATCTCATCACGCCCTTCATAGGTGACACTCGAAGCAATACTTGCTCACCGACCATGAAAGCCAAATCTCGAACCTTGCGTTCGGCATAACTCTTTTGCCTGGACTGAGCTGTACGAAGCCTATCCTAAATGATCCTGACCTTGTCCAAGGCATCCTGGAACAGATCCGTACCCAACAACCGAGCCTCTCCCGGCTCAAACCATCCAACCAGCGACCGACACCGACTACCATACAAAGCCTCATAAAGAGCCATCTGGATACTCGACTGGTAGCTGTTGTTGTAGGAAAACTCTGCTAAAGGCAAAAACCGATCCCACGAGCCTTCAAAGTCAATGACACAAGCTCAGAGCATATCCTCCAAAATCTGAATAGTCCGCTCAGACAGCCGGTCCGTCTGAGGATGAAACGCTGTGCTCAACTCCACCCGTGTGCCCAACTCTCGCTGAACTGCTCTCTAGAAATGCGAGGTAAACTGCGTACCTCGGTCCAAAATGATAGAAACGGGCACCCCATGAAGGCGAACAATCTCCCGGATATAGATCTCAGCTAACCTCTCGGAAGAATATGAGGCTGCCACAGGAATGAAATGCGCTGATTGGTCAGCCTATCAACAATGACCCACACTGCATCGAACTTCTTCTGAGTCCGTGGGAGTCCAGTAACAAAGTCCATGGTGATCCTCTCCCACTTCCACTCGGGAAGCTCAATCCTCTGAAATGAACCACCGGGCCTCTGATGCTCGTACTTAACCTGCTGACAATTCAAACACCGAGCCACATATGCAACGATATCCTTATTCATTCTCCGCCACCAATAATGCTGCCGCAAATCCTGATACATCTTTGTGGCGCCCGGATGAATAGAGTACCGGGAGCTATGGGCCTCCTCTAAAATCAACTCTCGAAGACCATCCACATTAGGCACACAAACTCGGCCCTACAATGTCAAAACTCCATCATCACCTAGGGTAACCTGCTTGCTACCTCCGTGCTGCACCGTGTATCTAAGGACACACAAATAGGGATCATCATATTGCCAATCTCGAATACGCTTCAATAATGAAGAACGAGCGACTGTGCAAGCTAACATACGGCTGGGCTCAGAAACATCCAACCACTACAAGAAATCTGTCTTTTAGTGGCGATATTTAGTAGCGGCTATATTTATTGCTACAAATGGTATCTTTATTGTGGCGACTTATTATGTCGCTACAAAATATAAACTTTTAGTGGCGACTTTTCCGGGTCGCCTCTTATATGTGCCACTAAATCCTGAATTATTAGTTCCCGTTATGACCAAAAATGTGGCTCCAAATGTTTAGTAGCGACTAATAGAGAATCGCCTCTGAAGGTGTTTTGGGGCGACTGGGTCGCCTCTAATTGTATAAATATCTGAAATTTTAAAATAATAAACTAAATAAAAGACCGTAAAAATACCGAGTCCTAAAAAAGCTCTATACAAAAGAAGACCGAAGCTCCATTTTCTTCTTTCCTCTTCTCGATCTCTCTCCGCAAAAGTCTTTCACTTTTGTATTCTAAGATTATATTCAAATCAAGTAATGTTCTCAAACCACAAATTCTTTTGGGTGTTAAATACAATTAGCGAGAGTGACTATTTCATCAATTTTACCTCTAATTTCTTTAACCCGTTTGAAATCTACAGGAGTAGAAAGTAATTTTTCCAACAATATCATCGTGTAAAGCCCTTCTCGGTGTTGAGGATATCTTTCGCTGGGTAAGTTATTTTTTTTTTCTTGAAATTCTGAACTATTTGGTGATTGCATGTTTGGTATTCCTCTCAAAATGCTGAAATGAGATGTTTTGTGGTATGGGTCTGTTATTTTTCCTGGTATTTTTCGACAAAATCTCATATATTTCATACATCTTCACCTAATAATATTTTAGGTAGTGAAATCAGTGAAGATTCTTTTAAGCTATACATTAAGAAAGATATCATAAGTTGAAAACATTAGGATTTATTTGATTTATTTTTAAGATGTTACTTCATTTATTCTGTTCGTCATTCCTTCTCTATTTGTACATCATCTTTGTGATATACATTTGTTTTTATTTTTTGAGCTTCTTTATGTCTCTACCAAGTGCTGAATTAGTTCTTGATATTTTCTGCTAATTGGTTTAATAGATAATATAATTGGTCAATCTATAGTGTTAAATTGAAAACAACTTAGACAAACTAAAATAGATAAATGGAGTCAATTAAGTTCTAGTTCGTCTATTTATCGTAGCCAATGTGTTTTGATGATATACCCTTAGACAACTTAATTTTGCATTTGAAAGTTATATTTTCTTAACTTTTTGGTTGGCTGAAATTTCCATAATCTTGAAATGAATTATTTCTTAGTCTTATTAGTTCATAAATGTATCTAGGTTCTAGCCTTGTCATTCCTTATGTAAAATATTTCATGACTTTGTCATTCCTTTATCTTTAGAGATATACTGGAAAAGAACTCTTGGTTGTGTCATATAATTTTATTTATTGACAGATGCAACTATTGGTTTAAAGTTAATTGCGACACTCTTTGTACCATGTTTTTGTGATTATATTTTGCTATCACATATATCATAGGTAAGTGTTGACTTTAACCCATGTAGAACTCTTTGTAAAGAGAAATTTTGTCTTACTTTAGGGAAGCAAGATGAGTTATAGTAACATCTGATTATGTTCTTGTAGCTGTGTTGGTTTTTGTGGTGCTTGAGATTTATTAACTAATTGATTGATTTATTGTTATTATAAAAATAGGAATGGATAAAAGTTGGTTGAATATTAGGAATAGAGGTGGCCTTGAATATTAACAACAATCATGCAAGCAAACAAGCACAGACAAGTGTGCATGATGAGAAAGAAAATTTTATTAATGACAATCTTATAGAAATATCTAGGATGAAGAAGAAGAGGATTTTATTAATGACAATCATATAGATATATCCGAGGGTGAAGAAAGTAAAGAAGATTGGCTTGATGATAATGATTGATAAGATACTGATGATGCTCTTGAAGATTGAGAAGCAAGATAATATAGATGTCTACTTTTTGTTTTGAAAAGTTCTCTGTATTTTGTTCCTTATTAACATGATAATGAAATTAATTCATTATGCTTGTAACTTTTAATTTCATAACTAGATTATATATTAAGCCTTTGAAAAATGTTACTTGCCTTCTATGTGCACTAAGCATCATTATATTTTTCATGTATAACGAAAAGTTTTTACTCCTAATCGTGCTTCTATTCTTACTGATGTTTTTCTACATCATGCAGGATGGTCCAAATGACAGGACGAGGTGAAGGTCGAAGTGGAACTGGTCGTGGACGTGGCCATTTTCAAGGACGTGATAATTCTGGAGTGATGTCTCAGCCACAAGTACAACCAATAGGGAATACTGCAGCATCTCGTGAGACAGGAGAATCAAATAATCCTAGTCAAGAACCTCTAGAGAGAGGACAAATCTCAAGTAACCCTTGGCAGAGACCTTCTCTAGAGACAGAATCGTCAAGGAATCTGGACAGAAGTGTGCTTCCCTCTCCTGAAGTTGAAAATGGTGCAGGTTAGTTTTTGTTTTACTAGTTCTCTTTACTTATTGTAAAATATAATACTGGTATATATTGAGTATTCAATTAGTACTCTTAACATGATTGCACCTATGTAGACTGATCACATCTACTACTTTTTCTTTGTAGTTTCTTCCAGCAGTAAAAAGAGAGGAAGAGGGATATTGTTACAATTACAATTCCAGATGATATTGATAGAGCAGTAGGTCCTAGGGCTAGAGATATTGTTAATTATTGTGGTTTGATCATGAGGAGCACTATCTCCTTCCATGATGAGAATTGGCAAAAGATTGTTTCAAAACATGGTGAAGCAATGTGGTTGAAGGTCAAGGTAAAATTATTTTTAATATCGTATTGACTTTCGGTTGCATCGTTTATTTTTGTGGTTAGAATATAAAATATAATGATTACATGTATGTTCAGGATAAATTTGAAGTTCTTGGCGGCGTGCGAGAGCATGTGTTTCAAGCATTTGTTATCGACACTATGCGACGGCTCTTCAGATCTTGGAAAGCTCGGCTGAGCATTCATTACTCTCGCCGTGTTGCTAAAGGGAACATATTGTCTCGTCGACCTGAAGATGTTGAGCTAGAGGACTGGGAATACTTAGTAGAGTATTTTGGAAGTCCTAATTTTAAGGTAACTTAATAACAATGTTTGGTTCACTGACCTTTGAATAATGGTTTCTTAATCATTGACTTAATGCAGGTTGTAAGTGAGGGAAATAGAAAGAATAGGGAAAAATAGATAACTAAGCATGCTTATGGTAAAAGGTCCTTTGCAGAAGTTGAGGAATCGACAGTGAAATACATTTATTTTCATGTTATTATTTAAATTTTTTTGTTATTTGTATATTCATTTATTTGATTCTGTATTATTTCCCTATTGAATATATTTTAGAAAAATCCTGCCAGTGGAGAAAAGGAACCACCAGATAGAGTTTGGGAGATCCAACATACACGTAAAAATAATAGAGGAGAAATAGTGTGGGTGGATCCACAATCCCAACAAATTCATGTAATATTCTTAAATCAATACCTTACTATCTTGTACTCCTTTTTATTAGTTTTGATGTAAATAGCTATGCATAATTGCAGTGCCGGCTCCAGGAACTTGTGGCTCAGCAACAATCTAAAGAGATCGAGCATCCCATGACTAGAGATGAGATTTTATCCTCTGTTCTTGGTGAAAGAACACATTATGTTCGTGTTAAAGGGTATGGAAAGAAGCCTCCAAAAAAGTGACACACGCAAGCGACAAATACAAGAGGCTAGTGTGTCTTCTGCAATAGAAATTGTGCGTCAAGAGATGCAAGCTGATATGGATCGAAAGTTGCAAGAAGAACGCGAACAAATGGCTGCCGAGTTGAAAAGGAACATGGAGCAAGAGTTACAAAGAAAGTTGGAAGAGAAGCTTGAACATGTTAATCTGGAAGTAGACAACAGGATCAGTCTAGAAGTAGCCAGGAAGATCCAAGAACAACTGGGTGCTTTCATGACCAGAATGCAACAGGTAATTTACTCTTAATGTTTTTATACTCTTCCTTCTTGATATTTCTTCTTCTTACCTTCTTGAATCTTCTTCCATCCTTCTTGACAATTCTTTTCTTCATCTTCTCCTTCTTTAATTATCTTTTTGACAATATGTTGCTGGATTGGTACGTGTTTCTGCAAATTAGGATTAATTTTACGAGGCATATGGCGTGTTTGATAAAATACCTTAGATGAATCTTTGTTTATATTCTATGCAGCTTTGAGAATGCTAGCTTATTTTATGTTATTGTTGTAAAGAAGTGTCATCTTATGATAAATTTGGGTTTGGTTCGGACGTTTATATTCTGGTGCGATTCTAAAATTCTGGATATGCAAAATGTGGTTGGACAATTTTAGAAATGGGAGAAAATTCAGACTCCTAAGTGTTTACATTGAGTAGAATCTAATGCATCTAATGATTGCAAAAAAGATATTTTGGTAAATTTTGATGTGTGCTTTAACTCTTTTTGTTACCATTTTGGCTAGCATGAACCTCTCATTCTTGGTGTCATTTCTTTGGAATTGGTTTACAGTGAAGAAAAAAAGAACCAACTTTAGGATATGAGGCTGTAAGAGAATACCATTAGGAGTTGACATCAGCTTCCCCCGTCAATTTGTTGTATATGTAGCTGAATTTATGTTATATTTCTCTGTGCCTATTCAGAAAGTAACAAAGAAAACATGTACTATTCAACTAACTTTAGGATATGTGGCTGGAAGAGAATACCATTCAACTAATCTTTTTAAGTATTTGTTCGCATCTCCTAAAGTAGTTCTGCCTAAAGATTTAAATCATAGTTGATATGTTCTTGTCTATAATTTTTTTTCTCCACAATGTTACCTTCAAGCCAAAACAAAAGAATTTTAATTGAAGTTGAATTCTGCCTGAATCATTTCCACCTTGAATTCTGCCTGAAACCATTCCACCTTATTAGTTGCGCAAACACGAACCACAACAAAAATATTACACTTATGCTCATGTTTCTATTTTATTATTTTTTTGACTTCTTTTTAGCTATTCGTGTACTTGATTTTTTGGTAAAAGATGTGCTGCGTCATTATTGAATGTCATAATTGCACTGATATGTGTCCACCTTGAGTAAATGCATTTTCTTTTCCGTCTACTGTATGCCTTATTCAAACTTGAATGGCCATAGCCAATGCAACCCCAATATTCTTTAAGCCGGAGTGTAAAACTAGCACTCAACATAGTGGTATATGGATAGCTTTTGTTAAACATGAGCTAATGAGCAGGGAAATGATCATACTTTGCATTGGATAATACCGAATAAGTGGCTGAAGAGTTGCACTACCAAAAAGAGTAGGAATTAAACACATTATGAACTTCCCAAATTCATGTGAAACCTTAGGATCTTGTCCGATGAACATGAGCAATCATCCTACGTATAGCCATAACATTGACAAGGTGATGCAAATAATAAAGAGACAGAATATAACAGTGTATGTTTGTGTTTCAATTTTCTTGTATTGCTTTGCTCCATAATCCTGTCCACAGAGAGTACTGGCCATTCCTAGCTGCAAATCACATGTAATAAGAGCTTTTCAGCTAACAAAAACAAAAATTAGCATCTACTGCATTTCCTATTCAAACTTGAAGCTATACTTAGGAGACGTGGTTAATGGTTGAAATTGTCATAATATATTTTTCCACTTCTATATCATCCATTGTACTATTAGCATTAGATTATGAGAATTGTTAAACTGATCTTGTGTTTTTTCGTGTAATAACAGGGACAAGGTTCTTAAACAATGAAGACAACCAAGGAGGGGCTTCAAGGCACTTAGTATTTTGCTCTTTTGGGATGTATATGCATACAATGACAATGAAGTATTATGCCTTATATATGTAATTCACATTTTAGTAATGGAAGTATTTAATATCCGACTTAAGAAATTCTTTTGATGTTTGTAAAATACTATTGGATGCGTTAATATAATTTTGGTCATTACAGTTGCTGAATTAAATAGGTTTCATTGGTGACAAAATCTTATTCAGAAAAGTATTTGTTGCAATATTGAAGTTGCCACTGATTGTTTAATAGTTTTTGTAGCAATTTTCATCGCCACTAAATGTCATTCTCCAGCAGCGAGCTCAGAGTTGCCACTGATAGTTAAGTGTTTTGTGGCGACATCAATTGCTACTAAAAGTAACTCTCCTGTAGCAATATGAGAGTTGCTAGTAATAGCTAATTGTTTTTGCGGCGACTTCAGTTGCTACTAAAAGCAACTTCTAGTAGTGATAAAGTAGCTGCCACCATTAGTTATTTATTTTTGTGGCGACAATGGTCGCTGCTAAATGTCATCTTCAGTGGCGACTTACCCCTGAATCTGTTTGGTGGAACTACCTTTTGTGGCGATTTGGCTTACCGAATGTCGCCACAAAATGTAACCATTCTGTGGCGACAACCTGTAGTCGTCACAAATAACATTTAGTAATGGACTTACTTGCAGCAAGTCTATGTCGCTACTATAAATATTTAGTGGCGACATATGATGATTTTGTAGCGACTAAGGTCGCCGCTAAAAGGCAAATTTCTTGTAGTGAACCTCACGAACTGATTGGCCAAAGTCTGAACATCCAAAGCAAGCGGTCTCTCACCGACCGGAATATAAGCAAGACTGCCCATGCTGGCTGACTTCCTACTCAAAGCATCGGCCACCACATTGGCCTTTCCCGGATGATATAAGATGGTGATATCATAATCCTTCAACAACTACAACCACCTCCTCTGCCTCAAATTCAACTCCTTTTGCTTGAACAAATACTGAAGAGTCTTGTGATCCGTGAACACCTCACATGCCACGCCATGCAGATAATGCCTCCAAATCTTCAACGCGTGGACAATGGCTGCTAACTCCAAATCATGAACTGGATAGTTCTTCTCATGAATCTTCAACTGCTGCGAAGCATAGGCAATGACCTTTCCATCCTGCATCAACACTGCACCAAGTCCAATACGAGATGCATCACAATAAACTGTATAAGGCCCTGAACCTGTGGGCAAAACCAACACCGGTGCCGTAGTCAGAGCTGTCTTGAGCTTCTGAAAGCTCGCCTCACACTCATCCGACCATCTGATCTGGGCACCCTTCTGGGTCAACCTGGTCATCGGGGCTGCGATAGATGAAAACCCCTCTACGAACCGACGATAGTAGCCTGCCAAACCCAAGAAACTCCGGATCTCTGTAGCTGATGTTGGTCGAGGCCAGTTCTTAACTGCCTCAATCTTCTTCGAACTTGGCGTACAACTGACTGTCCCTGAAAGTCTGAAGAACCACTCTAAGGTGCTGCTCGTGCTCCTCCCGGCTGCGGGAATATATCAAAATATCATCAATGAAGACTATCACGAACGAATCCAAGTAAGGCCTGAACACTCGGTTCATCAAGTCCATAAAAGTTGCTGGGGCATTTGTCAACCCGAATGACATCACCAAGAACTCATACTACCCGTACCGAGTGCGGAAAGCTATCTTAGGGACATCGGATGCCCTAATCCTGAATTGATGGTAGCCAGATCTCAAGTCAATCTTTGAAAATACCTTGGCACCCTGAAGCTGATCGAACAAATTATCAATCCTTGGCAGCGGATATTTATTCTTAATTGTAACCTTGTTCAATTGCCGGTAATCTATACACATTCGCATCGATCCATCCTTCTTCTTAACAAACAACACCGGCGCACCCCAAGGCAAAACACTAGGCCTAATGAAACCCTTTTCAAGCAAGTCTTGCAACTGCTCCTTCAACTCTTTCAACTCAGGCGGGGCTATACGATACGGCGGGATAAAAATGGGCTGAGTGCCTGGAGCCAAATCAATGCAGAAGTCAATATTCCTGTCGGGTGGCATACCCGGCAGGCCTGAAGGGAATACCTTAGGGAACTCACGAACAACGGGCACAGACTCAATAGAAGGAACCTCAGCACTAGAATCACGAACATAGGCCAAATAGGCCAAACACCCCTTCTCGACCATACACCGAGCCTTCACATAGGAGATAACACTACGGGTAGAATGACCAGGAGTCCCTCTCCACTCTAAATGGGGTAAACCCGGTAAGGCTAAGGTCACAGTCTTGGTATGAAAGTCCAAGATAGCGTGGTAAGGTGATAACCAGTCCATCCCCAATATGACATCGAAATCAACCATGTCCAGAAGAAGCAAATCTACACGAGTCTCAAGACCTCCAATCATAACTATACATGAACGATGGACTCGATCTACCACAATGGAATCACCCACCGGTGTAGACACATAAATAGGAACACTTAGAGAATCACTAGGCATGACCAGGTACGGTGCAAAATAAGATGACACATACGAGTACGTAGACCTTGGATCAAATAAAATTGAAGCATGTCTGCTACAAACCAGAATAGTACATGCAATAACGGCATCGGAAGCCTCAGCCTCGAGCCTGGCTGGAAGAGCATAACATCGGGCACCACCCTGAACCACATCTCTGGGACGGTCTGCCGCTGGCTGGCCTCCACCTCTAGCGGCCTGAGCTCCACCTCTAATACCTCTACCTCCACCTCTAGCACCTCTACCCCCACCTCTAGTTGGCTGGGCGGGCTGTTGAACACTCGGTGCCTGAACCATGGCACGGGAACCCTGATGCTGAGAGATACTCGGTGCTCGAGGGCAAAACCTAACAATGTGACCCACATCACCACAAGTGTAAAAGCCCTCGGCTGCTGAGACTGCTGACCCTAACGACCTGAATGACCCCTCCGAAAACTCTAAAGCGGCGGTGCACTGATGGGAGCTGGTGGTGCACTGTAGGACTGCTGATCAGAATGCTGCATTTGAGGACCACGGCCACCTGAAGCACCGTGAGAAACCTGAAGTGCCGACTGAAAAGGCCTAGGAGGATGGACTCTACCATACGAATCCCTACCTCCAGACGAGGTACCACTGAATCGGCCTGAATGACGGGGCCTCTTGTCCGACCCATGACCACCTCCCTGCGACAGAACCATCTCAACTCTCCGGGCCACATTGACCACCTCCTGGAAAGATATCTCACTCCCAGTCTCCCTAGCCATATGAAGACGAATCGGCTGAATAAGTCCGTCAATGAACCTCCTCACTCTCTCACTTTCGGTGGGAAGTATGATAAGGGCATGACGAGCTAAGTCGATGAATTTGGTCTCATATTGGGTAACGGTCATAGAACCCTGCTGGAGACGCTCAAACTGCCTCCGATAGGCCTCTCTCTGAGTGATAGGGAGAAACTTCCCCAGAAATAGCTGTGTAAACTGCTCCCAAGTCAAGGCTGGTGATCCGGCTGGTCTAGCTAAGCAATAATCTCTCCACCAAGTCTTGGCGGATCCAGACAAGCGGAAAGTAGCAAAATCGACCCCATTGGTCTCAACTATCCCCATGTTCCTGAGAACCTCATGACAGCTGTCTAGATAATCCTGGGGATCCTTAGAAGATGCACCGCTGAACGTAGTAGTGAAGAGCTTGGTAAACCTGTCCAATCTCCACAAAGCATCGGCAGACATAGCTGCTCCATTACCGGCCTGGGCTACTACACCCGGCTGAACTGTTCCAACTGGCTGAACTGCTGGAGTTTGAAACTGGGGAGCTACCTGCTCCGGAGTGAGAGTAGCAAGAGTCTGGGATCCTCCTCCCGCCTGAGAGACGACTGGTGCTGCAGGAAGCAAGCCTGCCCGGGTGACACTCCCCATAAGGCCCACTAGACGGACCAGAGCATCCTGGAGTACTAGGGTAGCAATAAACCCCTCTGGGACCTGAGCTGGGCCCACCGGAACTGCTGGGGCCGGAACCTCATCATCAAAGTCAACCTGAGGCTCCGCTGCTGGTGCTGCTGCTCTGGGATGAGCTTTGCCCCTACCTCGGCCTCTAGCACGGCCTCGGCCTCGGCCTCTTCCCCTCATGGGAGCTGCTGCTCGGGGCTCGGGCTGCTGGTCAGCGGATGAGGAAGCGCGCGTTCTCGGCATCTGGGAGAGAACAGAATAGAAATTCAATCAGTATTGAGAAACCAAACCACACGATAGAAAAGAAAAGATGTGAAATTTTCCTAACTCTATAGCCTCTGGGGGATAAATACAGACGTCTCCGTACCGATCCCTCAGACTCTACTAAACTTGTCTATGAACTGTGAGACCCATGTAACCTAGAGCTCTGATACCAACTTGTCACAACCCGGATTTTCCACCCTCGGGAGTCGTGATGGCGCCTACTAATGTGAGCTAGGCAAGCCAATTATTGAACAGATTACCTTTATCCATTTTTATTCCTTTTTAGCATTTATAAAGCAATAATGTGAAAATAGCGGAAATTTCAATAAGCGGAAGAAATGTAGTGAAATATCTGAAATATGAATCTATTGCAACTGTTTAAGCCTTAATCACCCAGAACTGGTGTCACAGTACCACAGACGATCTAAGAGTGCTAAATACAAAGTATGAAAATAAAAGATACACTGTTTCTGAATCAAAGAAATGAAACAGGAAGTAAAGGATAGAGGAGACGCCAGGGCCTGCGGACGTCTGCAGGTCTACCTTGGATCTCCGTGTGGACTGAAGGTAGCCACTCAATCTACGGTCCAAAGTCAACAGCACTGGGATCTGCACAAAAGAGTGCAGAGTGTAGCATCAACACAACCGACCCCATGTGCTGGTAAGTGCCTAGCCTAACCTCGGCGATGTAGTGACGAGGCTAGGACTAGACTACCAAATAAACCTGTGCAATTCAACTATATACAGCGGAAAAGGAATACAGAAATAAACAGTCAAGTATGGGAGGGGAAGCATGCTGCGGGGGAGATATCAATCCAGTATAGAAAGATAGCAGGTAAATGGAAGGAACATTCTATCTCGAATATCAGCAAAGAGCCAGAAAACAATAAATGCACGGCATCATCCTTCGTGCTTTTACTCTCATCCTTACCAAAACAATCAAGTAATAAAAATGTGCACGGCATCACCCTTAGTGCTTTTACTCTCTTTCCTCACCATATAATCAATATAATCGGCACGGAATGGTACATCGTGCGGCACGGCATCACCCTTCGAGCTTTACACTCTTTCCTCACAATCATACACGGCATCACCCTTCGTGTTTTACACTCTTTCCTCACAAAACAATGCACGGCATCACCCTTCGTGCTTTAACTCCCTTTCCTTACCCAAACAACAATCACAAACAATAGGGCAAGGGAAATAAATAAAATTGCAATAATAATCCCGGCAAGGGAACAATAATTCAACAACTAGTCCCGGCAAGGGACAACATCAAAACAACAACTATATTCCGGCAAGAGAAATAACAATTAAAGCAACAATAGCCCGGCAAGGGGGCAACATAATGATCTCTCCTCTTTCTCACTTTTACTTCACAATTCACTTTACAACTCGAGCCAATGCTCTAAAGGTTCAATTATCACTTATACCTTCACAATTCGTTATACAACTTGAGCCAACGCTCCTCAATGTTCATAGGTCACAATTCCTTCCACAACTTTACACAACAAATAGAAACCATCGCCAAGGCATGAATGATACAACGAAGTCATGATAATCACAATATAAAGACTCACGGGCATGCTAGACACCAACGTATAGATACTCGTCACCATGCCTATACGTCGTACTCAACATTTACCACATAGCAAATAGGACTCAACTCCTAATCCCTCAAGCTAAGGTTAGACCAAACACTTACCTCGATACCACGAACACAATTCACGTCTCAACTATCGTTTTACCCCTTGATTCCACCACCAATCCGCTCGTATCTAGTCACAAGTTACTTAATTACATCAATATCCGCTAAATGAATCAATTCTAATGCATGAAGATGAGTTTTCTAAAGTTTTACCCAAAAAGTCAAAAATCGCCCCCGGGCCCACATGGTCAAAACCCGAGGTTCGAACCAAAACCCGATTACCCATCTCCCCACGAACTCAAATATATAATTTGTTTTGAAATCGGACCTCAAATCGAAGTCCAAATCCCCATTTTTTGAAAAACCTAGGTTCTACCCACAACACCCAATTTGCCCATGAAAATCATTGAATTGAAGTTGAAATCATGTTAAAAGATGTTAATGATTGAAGGAATTGAGTTAAAATTAACTTACAATCGATTTGGAAGAAGAGTTGTTCTTGAAAACCCTAGGGAGTTTGTGTTTTGAAAAGATGTGAAAATGGGTTAAAATTCGTCTAAGTATAAAAGTTGCAGGTCTCAGATGTGGGAATTGCGAACAGGGGTTCGCAATTGCGAACCCCGACCTCTGCTATGCTGGGAATTGCGAAAAACATCTCGCATTTGCGAGTCGGGAATTGCGACTACAGCGTCGCATTTGCGACTCAAGGCTGAAACAGGGGTGATCGCATTTGTGATCAAAGCCTCGCATTTGCGAGCAAAGACAGGCTTGGGCTGTTTCGCATTGCGATCCAGACTTCGCATTTGCGAACTCGCATTTGCGAGCCAGGCTTCACAAATGCGAAGCCTGCAGGCCTGGTCACACCAGCTAAAATTTGCAACTTTCTAAGTCTAAAAATTCACCCCGTGGCCTATCCAAAACTCACCCGAGCCCTTGGGGCTCCAAACCAAACAAACACACAACCTCAAAAACATCCTACGGACTTATTCGTGTAATCAAATCACCAAAATAACGTCATGAACATCAAATTAAACCTCAAGATCAATGAAATTTCTCAAAACTTCTTTAAACATCAAATTTTGCATTTAAGGTCCGAATCACGTCAAATAGATTCCGTTTCTCACCAAACTTTACCGACAACACATATAAATCATATTGAACCTGTACCGGGCTCCGAAACCATAATACGGGACCGATACCACAGTTTTCACATAACATTTCACTTTTAAAAACCTTTATATTTTTCAGAAAATAATTTCTTTCAAAAATTCATTTCTTGGGCTTGGGACCTCGGAATTCGATTCCGGGCATACGCCCAAGTCCAATATTTTCCTACGGACCCTCCGGGACCGTCAAATCACGAGTCCGGGTCCGTTTACCCAAAACGTTGACCGAATTCAAATTATTTCATTTTATAGTTAAAATTTATCATTTTTCACAGATTTTTACATATAGGCTTTCCGGCTACGCGCCCGGACTGTGTACGCAAATCGAGGTGATGCTAAAAGAGGTTTTTAAGGCCTCGGAATGCAGAATTCATTTTAAAAACAAGTGATGACCTTTTGGGTCATCACATAATATAATATAGATGCTTCACTACTCTCCTTTTAATATAATATAGATAGATTATTAAAATAGTTTTTACTGATTATTTAATTTTTTTCTTAACTTATAAATAATTTGTATACTTTATGTAAGATCTTATTTTGCTGCTTGAATTTCTTTAATTTTAAACTCAATAACTTTTTAACATCTTAAGTGAATTTTAGTTTTATTTTATATTTTATCTTACACCAAAATATAAATAGTCATAGGTTATCTCAATTTACGTATTTTTATATTTTTTATTTTTTATTATAGTTTTTTATTAATTTTTATCTCCATATTTCTAGCTAACATAGAAGAAAATCTATGACTGGATCAATATATAGATATAGATATAGATATAGATACAAATATAAATATAAATATAAATATAAATATAAATATAAATATAGATATATAAATTAGATTTTTCTAAGATATATTTAGATTATGTATAAAATTCATTAAACTACTTCCATTAAATATATTTTTATTTATAATTTAAATTTTTAATGTTGTCTAAAATTGCCAAGTGGCTTCATTTTAGCTTGCCACTTGGCCTAACCACATGTTTCACTACTCTTCTTTTAATATAATATAGATATAGATACAAATATAAATATAAATATAAATATCGATATATAAATTAGATTGTTTAAAGATCTATTTAGACTATGTATAAGATTCATTAAGCCATTTCCATTAAATATGTTTCCATTATACTTCAAATTTTTAATGTTGTCTTAAAATTGCCAAGTGACTTCATTTTAGCTTGCCACTTGGCTTAACCACATGCTTCACTACTCTCTTTTTAATATAATATAGATAGATAGATTACTTGGATAATAGCTTTTTGTCCAACTTCAAATAGGTTTGGAAAACTTTGCACCGTCTTTACCAAATTGAGTCTCTTCAGGAGTTCGGCTATTGCATCCACATCGACAACAAATTTTTGGTAGCTGCCTTCAGAAACCTATAAATAATTGCATGCTCTTCCTATATTGAACATCATTCACGTTTTTCGCAAGCCACGTGAAGCATAGAGGCGAGGTAACTTATTTTCTCTTCTTTCGTTTTTTCATCCTTTGGTTTTTTTTTGGGTAGGCAACACGAGAAGGATAAATCCATGACGATATATAGATGATAAAATACACAACAATATATAGGACAAATCCATATTATCATATAGACGGATAAATCTACATTATCATATAGACGGATAAATCCATACCAACATATAGACGGACAAATCCACATCATAATATAGACGGACAAATCTCCATCACCATATAGACGGACAAATTCATATTATTATATAGACGGACAAATCTCCATCACCATATAGACGGACAAATTCATACCAACATATGGACGGACAAATCCCCATCACCATATAGACGGATAAATCCATATCAACATATAGACGGAAAAATCCATCACCATATAGACAGACAAATCCATATTACCATATAGACGGACATATCCATATCACTATATAAACGACCAAATCCACATCACTATATAGACGGATAAATCTATATCAACATATAGAAGATTAAATCCATCCCAACATATAGAAGGAAAAATTCTTAATCGCATATAGAAATTTGCCTAAAGCACAAAGAACTAGAATCTTCTCCTCCTTTTGTCAATTGTCGTTGACTTTATATGTACTAATCCCTTTTTTCACGCTTATGCAGTTTTGAAGAGATGGCTCACTTTAGAGATTACACATCTCCATCCTCCGAGCACAAGTATCTCATAATTGATGTTAAGAATGGAGGGGTTATAACCAAGCTATTAACTTACCCTCCACTAGTTGGTCGATATGCAAATTTATGGCCATCTCTGCAGAATTCCCTCCATACGGTAGATTGGACTTTAGAACACAACCAAAAGCCAACCAAAATGTGGTCCCTTCAGCCTCCTTACCAACGAAAACTCAATATCACGAGTACCCTTCCTTGCCTGGGACGATGTATGATTCAAAGGGAGATACGTTGGGAAGATACTTTGAGAATTGACGGTAAATATCATCATATCCCGATATATTGGGAATGGGCTAAGGACATACTTGGCAGAAGTCAACGGGCTTTGGAGACAACAAGAATTTATGATTCCGTCTATGCTTCTTTATTTACATATGATCAAAATTCAAACATCTTGCGAGCGTTTCTTGAAGCTTAATGTCCCACAACAAATAGTTTACTAACATCAGCCGGAGAACTATCAGTATCTCTTTGGGATTTACATACGATTGGCGGTTTACCTATTGGAGGTTCTCTCTACGAAGAAGTTGTGCTCGAAGCTATCGAACTCACAGGTGTTAATGAGAAGAATGAAAGATTTACTCCTCGAGGTTGTGGATACCTGTTTACCGCCTTTAACCATCTTCAAGAAGGGGAGAATCATGATCCAAAGGTCTCATTTAGCAAGTGGATTGAATTTTGGTGCAAGAGAGACTTGAGATACAAACCTGCTCCAGCAAGGAGGGAGAAAAATTCTATCCGTTTGAAGTCAACGCACAAGTTCCATTGATGGTGGCGTATTTTAGGGAAGGCGCTGCAAGGTATTTGGATGATACAAATGCAAGAAAACGCATCCATCAAGCGGATAATGCATCTTGGACTTTTACCATGCCGGAGGGGTCCGACCCTTACTATTTTGAGGATAATGATAAAGCATCGGAACCAAAAGTCAATTATTTTATGAGTATCCATTTTAGTTATCTTCCTTTGTGGTGTGGGAACTCTTTCATTCTTGAACCATATAGTCCACATAGATTCAGGCGTCAATTTGGATTTTATCAGACTAGTCTTGGTATTTTGGAAAATGACCTTCGTAGTGCCTCATTAGAAGAAGGACTCAGATTTTGGTGAATTTGTGTGCCACATAATTCCACCAATGTGAGGGTATTTTCGTGTGCCACATAATTCCCCGGCTATATCTACGGCAAAAAAGCTATTTTCGTCAGAGTAGGGATCCTGGTGGACAAGAGTACATGAGAGCTTTCTTGAAGATCATTTAGAATCTTTGGTGACTTTTGTTGGGCCAATCACTGCTGCGCCTTTAGAGATCACGCCTCAAGAACATAACAAGGAGGACAAACCTCCTACTTTGAAATCCAAAGTGGTTGCGCCATGCGACATCAAGGGACCTCCATATAAAGAAGCTCAAAAAAAGAAGGGACCTTATCAGGCTCATCAAGTCCATAAGGGTTCCTTTCCATTAGGCACCGTTGTCCCTACCTCCAACAAACGCCCATCCCAAAATGAGAGTGATAGTAGTCATGGCGATCAAAACTTCAAGCCGGTGAAGCCATATTCAAACAAGCAAGGAGACACTGACTTGGGTGTAGTCGAGATTACTGACAGTATTGGTAGTGCTTCAAGGACTTTGGCAGTCATTAAAGAGGTAATGCTTAAAACTTTCATAGTCTTATAACATATAGGTAACTTCACTAACCGTCTATCTTTTTTTATATGTAGCCAAACGATGGTCATATTTCGACAGCGTCACAACAAAGCAAGCCAGAGGGTAGTAGTGAATCTGTGGCGAATCCAGACTCGAGGAAATCACTTCTGATATCTAAGTCGGACCTAGAGGCGACTTCCATTCCTAATCTTGGAGCAAAATCGGGGCCTCATTTTCACCAACGATTAGCACCAACGATGTCTGTCTTTGATGGAAGAAAGGTTATCTTGACTCTTCACAAGGATTTCATCTTGAATGCCTGGGATAAAATTCATACCAAACTCTCTGACCTTACTGCATTCAATGCTTCTCCTGTTCAATTCGAGATCCAAGTGATTCTCGAGGAGATAGACAGAAAAGGTGTGGATATTTCTCCTCTAAAAGACCTATTGACGTCTTTCTTTAAGGTTGCCACATCACATGATCAGGCACGATCAATTCTTTCTGATAAGGTTGTGGACGTTGAAAAATCAGAGCCATTTTTAAAAGCCAAGGAACATTTTGATCTTGTCTTGACTGGAAAAAGGGAGAAGGTCGAGGAACTATTTGTCACCAGTCAATCTCTCAAAGAGGCCAAGGAGAAGGAGAAACAATTAAGAGCTCTCCGAGATACTGCCAAGAAAGAGGTTGAAGAGATTGAATCTAGAGTCTTATCTGCCGAAGAGGAGTACTGTAGATGTTCTGATGTTTCCTTGGTGACTGCTGATGACTTGGCCAATGTGGAGACGAAGAAACAACACTTAGAGGCCACCCTTAAAGACTCGGTCAATTACAAGTTGTGTTTAGATTAGCCTATATAGAGTATTTTATTTGCCTCTTATTTTTTTTTTTTTTTTGCATTTGGTTAACTAGCGACTATTGTTGGAAATGAAAACTCCATCTGTTTTACTTTATATTGCGCGTTTTCATTGATGTTATCCCCTCTTTTTCCCTTGCGGTTCAATATCAATATTTGCTTGTTTAACATGACGTATTGACATCCACAAATGGATTTCTTTTAAACATCGCTATCGTTCATGTCTCGAAGTTCTCTATATTTGAATATACATCCTCATTTTTCTTTGAAGATAATGTTGTTCATCATCTTTGTAAATTTTCAGTAAGTATATATCTCAATGTGATAATGCCAAAAAAATGAGCCATTTGATTTCATAGAAACTAAACTTTAAAATCTAACACATATTCAATATCAGCAATCAAGCACCTTCAGAATCCTCCCAAACAGTATTTTGAAACCAACTTTATATTTTACCATGCTGTCAATTCCAGATTTGCACAATCTCACAAAAAAATTAATATCTTGGTGTAAAAATGTCAAAATTTTGAACCGTTTGATTTCTTGAAAACTAGATTTCAAATACTATAACATATCCAAAATTCTCAATCAAACAGCTTCAGAATCATCCCAGATAATATTTTGAAATCAACTTTATATTGCACCATGCTGTCAATTCCAGATTTGTACAGTCTCACCAAAAAAATTATATCTTGGTGTAGATACGTCGAAATTACAAACCGTTTAATTTCTTAAAACCTAGACCTTAAAATCTAGAACATATCCAAAATTCTCAATAAAAAAACTTCATAATCGTCCCAGATAATATTTTGAAATCAACTTTAGACTCCGGCTCGTTGACAGTTTTAGATTCATACAGTCTCACCAAAAAAAAATTCATATCTCTGCGTAGGAACGTCAAAATTATGAACCGTTTGATTTTTCTGAAACCAGACTTCAAAATCTAAACTATATCCAAAATGAAAAATTTAATACATTAAGGATAGTTTCAGATAATATTTCAAAGTCAACGTAAAATTTTGACACGCTGACGATTTCATATTTGCGCGATTTCACCAAAACTTTTGCATGTTGATGTAGGAACGTCGAAATTATGAACCGTTTGATTTCCTGAAAACTACAATTCAAAAACTAAAACATATCCAAAATATAATATTTAATGCCTTAAGGAAAATTTTAGATAATATTTCGAAATTGACTTTAGTTTTTGATATGCCGACATTTCTAAATTAGCGCGACTTCGCCAAAATTTTCACGTCTTGGTATGGAAGCCTCGGGATCGGAAGACATATTTACTTGCCATCAATCGAAATTCAAGAGGTCCATTCTCACAAATATCTTGGGTCCAAATCTCACTATATTTGAAACGTTATGCCAAGCAATCTTTCTTCTTATACTTATGTTTCCTTTTGACGCCTCTCTTCTCTTTTGCTTTTCTTAGGGCAGAGGGCGGACTTGGAGACCAACATACTTGAAGGTTTGGTGAACCTGAAGACATAGAGAATCCCTGGACTTCAATGAAAATATTTGGCATCCTCCTAAAATCGTCCCATTGAAGATACCAATTTACCTTGGAGGGTTGCCCCCTTTAAATCAAATGAGATCCAAAGTTCAACAAGAGGATGGCGTTTCAGCTTGATTTTACATTCCTTCATACTTCTCTCGGAAAACAATTGGGACAATATGTATCTTTTGAACTTATGCGACTGAACTCAGAATGAAACTCTAAGCTGCCTACGTATCTCGGTGAAGAGGATCAAGTCATACCATAGTTCAGAATGGGTGAGTTTTCTTTTTATTATTATTTTTTATGTCCTAATTTTTGCCTAGGCCGCCTCTTTCGAGGTTTTTTCAACCTAGCAGACTTTTTTTGTGTTGGCCGTACACAGTTTATACTATTGCGGGCCAGGAGTATAGGAACATGCAGTTTAGGCTCATGCATCAAGGAGCGTTACAAATTCAAGGATAATACTTCTTCAAAAACTTGCCATTGATAGGGCCGATTCTCATGCCATCTGCATCAACCAGCTTGTAAGCCCCACTTGAATAAGCTTCTTGCACGACATATGGCCCATCCCATTTTGAAGTAAAGTCCCTAAAGGTTTATGGGAAGTAGTAATGGATCTTCGTATGGCAAGGAATTGATCTCCTACTTGAAAGGATCTTGGACGAACTCTTTTATTGAAGGCGCGAGAAAATCGAGCTGGATAGTTGTAACGATCCAACCGGTCGTTTTGCTTTCTAGAACCCCGTTCTCCTAAATAAGACTTCCTGTACGTGCTTTTACTATTTTATGACTTGCGGGGATGGTTAGTTTGGGATTTGCAAGGGTTCAGATTGAAATCGGAACACTTGGTTCCTTAAGTTGCCCTTAAAAGGCTAAGTTTGACTTCGGTCAACATTTTGAGTAAACAACCTCATAATCAGGGTTTGACGGTTCCAACAGGTTTGTACGATGATTTCGGACTTGGGCGTATGTTCGGATAGGGTTTTGGATGACCAGGAAGCGTTTTGGCGCCTAATAGTGAAAGTTGGTTCTTTGAAGGTTTTAGAAGTTCTTTAAATTTGTTTGTAGAGGGTTTTAGTGATATCGAGGTCCAAATGGAATTTCGAGATCGGGAATAGTTCCGCAATTTCATTTAAGACTTACACGCAAAATTTAGTGTCATTCAGAGTAGTTTAAGTACGTTTCGGTGCATTGGGAGTAAATTTAAGAACTTGAAGTTCATAAGTTTGATTCAATTGGTTTGGGGTGTGATTCTTAGTTTTAATATTGTTTTGGGCATTCCGAGAGTCTGAGCGAGTCCGTTTTATAATTTCAAACTTGTTGGTATGCTGAGGTGGGGCCCCGGGGGCCCCGAGTATTAATCGGACGAGGCTCGGACCAAATTGGATTGGGAGCAACAGCTGAAGCTCCTAGCTGCTATCATAATCGCACCTGCACTTGGCCAGCCGCAGGTGCGAGCTTTCAAGTGCGAGCCACGAGCCACGGAAGCGAACCAGTGAGGGCAGCCTAGCTATCCGCAGGTGCGGAAGTTTTGGCGCACCTGCGTGACCGCAGGTGCGAGAGTAGTGGTCGCAGGAGCGGAAGGCGCGCAAAGCGGAAGGGTCTACCTATTCATATGTATCATCTCTGTTTATGTGTCCACTCCTGTGGGCGATTTTGTGGTTATGGATCGGATCTATTGGTCCTGTGTGGTCACATTCTATGGTTACGAGACTAGAGGGAATCTTCTATTGCTCGATATGACCGACTTTGAGGTCATCCTGGGCATGGACTGGTTATCCCCATATCACGCCATCCTTGATTGGCATGCCATGACTATTACTTTAGCGATTCCAGAGTTGCCGAGATTGGAGTGGAAGGGTTCATCTCTCAGTACATCTAGTCGGGTCATCTCTTTTATAAAGGCTCGACATATGGTTGAGAAGGGTTATTTGGCTTATCTAGCTTATGTTCGGGATACTACCACAGAGTCTCCAGTGATTGATTTAGTGCAGTAGTCCGGGATTTCGCCGATGTGTTTCCTTCTCACCTTCCAGGCATGCCACCAGATCGTGACATTGACCTGGCTCTAGGTACCCAGTCTATATCTATCCCACCGTACTGTATGGCTCCGAAAGAGTTAAAGGAGTTGAAGGAGAAGCTTGAGGAGTTGTTAGCAAATGGGTTCGTCAGGCCAAGTGAGTCCCTTTGGGGTGCACTAGTATTATTTATGAAGAAGAAAGATGGGACTATGCGGATGTGCATCGATTACCTCCAGTTGAACAAAGTTACCATTAAGAACAAGTACCCGTTACCGCATATGATGATTTGTTTGATCAGTTGCTGGGTGTTAGGGTGTTCTCTAAGATCGAATTGAGATCAGGGTATCATTAGTTGAAGATTCGGGACTTGGATATTCCGAAGACTGCTTTACGTACTACATATGGCCATTATGAGTTTATGATAATGTCCTTCGGCTTGACTAACGCCCCAACAGCGTTTATGGACTTGATGAACAGGGTGTTCAGGCCTTTTATTGATTCATTTGTCATTGTCTTCATTGATGACATTTTGATCTACTCGCGTAGCATGGAGGATCACGAGTAACATTTGAGAGTGGTGCTTCAGACATTATGAGAACAGAAGCTATATGCTAAGTTCTCCAAGTGTGAGTTTTGGCTAGATTCTGTGCCATTCTTGGGGCATGTTGTATCGGGCGAGGGTATTAAGGTGGATCCCAAGAAGATTGAGGCAGTTCGGAGTTGGCCTCGTCTCACTTCGGCGACTGAGATTAGGAGCTTCTTGGGATTAGCAGGTTATATCGCTGGTTTGTGGAGGGCTTTTCATCCATTGCAGCACCTTTGACTAGATTGACGCAGAAGGGTGTTCGGTTCCGTTGGTCCGATGATTGTGAGGCGAGCTTTTAGAAGCTCAAGACAGCTTTGACTACGGCACCGGTTCTAATGTTGCCTTCTGTTCGGGGATGTATACGGTGTATTGTGACTCTTCACGCGTTGGCTTGGGTTGTGTACTGATGCATGAGGGGCGAGTTATTTCATATGCTTCCTGTCAGTTGAAGATTCATGAGAAGAATTACCCCGTGCACGACCTAGAGTTAGCCGCTATTGTTCATGCTCTTAAGATATGAAGGCATTATCTTTATGGGGTGTCCTGTGAGGTTTACACCAATCATCGCAGCTTGCAGCATTTGTTCAAGCAAAGGGATCTCAATTTGAGGCAGCGCAGATGGCTTGGGTTACTGAAGGGTTATTACATCACATTCTTTATCATCCGGGCAAGGCGAATGTAGTCGCAGATGCTTTGAGCATAAAGGCAGAGAGTATGGGTAGTTTGGCATTCATTTCAGTAGAGGAGAGGCCATTAACTTTGGACATTCAGTCCTTGGCTAACAGACTTGTGAGGTTGGACATTTCAGAGCCCAGCCGAGTTCTTGCATGCGTCGTTGCCCAATCTTCACTATTGGAACAGATCAATGCTCGACAATTTGATGATCCGCATTTGATGGTTCTCAGAGAGACAGTACTACATGGTGGTGCCAAAGAGGTTTCTATCGGTGAGGAAGGTGTTCTGCAACTCCAGGTTTGTCTATGTGTTCCTAATGTCGATGGCTTGAGAGAGAGGATTCCAGAGGAGGCACACAGTTCTCAATATTCCATTCATCTAGGTGCTATGAAGATGTATCGTAACCTGAGACAACATTATTGGTGGCGGCGGATGAAGAAAGACATAGTTGAGTATGTAACTAGGTGTCTAAATTGCCAGCAGGTTAAGTATGAGCACTAGAGGCCAGGTGGCCTACTCCAGCAGATGACTATACCGGAGTGGAAATGGGAGCGCATTACTATGGACTTCGTAGTTGGGTTGCCGTGACCTTGCGGAAGTTTGATGCAGTTTGGGTCTTTGTCGACAGGTTGACCAAGTCGGCACACTTCATTCTGGTTGTGACTACGTGTACTTCAGAGAGGTTGGCCCAGATTTATATTTAGGAGATAGTTCGGTTGCTTGGCGTGCCTGTTTTCATCATATTAGAGAAAGGCCCTCAGTTTACTTCACATTTCTAGAGATCTGTACAGAGTGAGTTGGGGACCTGTGTAGAGCTCAGCACAACATTTCATCCACAGATCGATGGGCAGTCGGAGTGGACAGTTCAAATCCTGGAGGACATGCTCAGAGCATGTGTGATTGACTTTGGAGGGCAGTGGGATCGATTCTTACCTTTGGCCGAGTTTGCTTACAACAACAATTAGCAGTCCAGCATCGAAATAGCTTCATTTGAGGCTTTATATGGTCGACGATGTCGTTCTCCCATCTGGTGGTTTGAGCCCGACGAGTCTAAGTTATATGGTACTGATTTGGTGAAGGATGCCTTGGAAAAGGTAAAGTTGATTCAGGAGCGACTTCGCACAGCACAATCCAGACAGAAGAGTTACGCGGATAAGAAGGCGTGTGATGTATCATTTATGGTAGGCGAGAAGGTTCTCTTGAAAGTCTTGCCGATGAAGGGTATTATGTGATTCAGGAAGAAGGGCAAGTTGATCACAAGGTTTATAGGCCCATTTGAGGTGTTGAGGCGAGTTGGGGAGGTTGCTTATGAGCTTGCTTTACCTCCCAACCTATCAGGAGTTCATCTGGTTTTTCACCGGTCTATGCTCCGGAGGTATCATGCCGACTTGTCACATGTGTTAGACTTCAGCACTATTCAGTTAGATGAGAGCCTGGGTTATGAGGAGGAGCCAATTGCCATTGTTTCTAGACAGGATCGCCAGTTGAGATCCAAGAGGATTTTCGCGGTAAAGGTTCAGTGGACGGGCTAACTAGTCGAGGAGGCAACTTGGGAGTCAGAGGAGGACATGCGAAGTAGATATCCTCACTTATTCAGTGCTCCAGGTATGATTCTAAACCCATTCGAGGCCGAACGTTTGTTTAAGAGGTGGAGAATGTAACGCCCCGACTGGTGGTTTTGCTTTCTAGAACCCCGTTCTCCTAAATAAGACTTCTCGTATGTGCTTTTACTATTTTATGACTTGTGGGGATGGTTAGTTCGAGATTTGGAAAGGTTCGGATTGAAATTGGAACACTTGGTTCCTTAAGTTGGCCTTAAAAGACTAAGTTTGACTTCAGTCAACATTTTGAGTAAACGACCTCAGAATAGGGATTTGACGGTTCCAACAGGTTTGTATGATGATTTCGGTCTTTGGCGTATGTTCGGATCGGGTTTTGGATGGACCGGGAGCGTTTTGGCGCCTAATAGTGAAAGTTGGTTCCTTGAAGGTTTTAGAAGTTCTTTAAATTTGGTTTGGAGTGGGTTTTGGTCATATGGAGGTCCAAACGGAATTCCGAGACCTGGAATAGTTCCGTAATGTCATTTAAGACTTGAACAAAAAATTTGGTGTCATTCCGAGTAGTTTAAGTATGTTTCAGCGCATTGGGAGTAAATTGAAGAACTTGAAGTTCATAAGTTTGATTCAATTGGTTTGGGGTGTGATTCTTAGTTTTAATGTTGTTTCGGGCGTTCCGAGAGTTCGAGCTAGTCTGTTTTATGATTTCAAACTTGTTGGTACGCTCGACGGGGCCCCGGAGGCCCCGAGTGTCAATCGGACGAGGCTCCGACCAAATTGGATTGGTAGAAACAGCTGAAGCTCCCAACTGCTGTCATAAACGCACCTGTGCTTGGCCAGCCGCAGGTGCGATCCACAAGCCACAGAAGCGAACCAGTGAGGGCAGCTCAGCCATCCGCAGGTGCGGAAGTTTTCGCGCACCTGCATGATCGCAGGTGCGAGAGCAGTGGTTGTAGGTTTTGTCCGCAGATGCGAAGCTCGGACAGGTGAAGGAAATGCGTACCTGCGATAATTTTTCCGTAGGTACGGGACCGCAGATGCGGCCAAGGAACCGCAGGTACGAAAATCACTGGGAGAAGGGTTCATTTAATACGGGACTTAAGCCATTTCTAACACATTTCTCTCACTCTTTGGGCGATTTTGAGGGCTTCTTGAGAGGGGTTTTCACCTAGCACTTGGAGGTAAGTGATTTTTACCAATTGTGAGTTAAATACATAGTTTATGGGTAGATTATAACATGTAAATTAGTGAAAATTATGGGTTTAGGTGAAAACCTAGGTTTTTGATAAAAATGAGATTTAACCACGAAATTGATTATGGAATTTAGTGAAAATCATATATTTGAGTTCATGAGGTTATGGGTAACAACTTTCTTCAAAAATTTCAGGAATCCGGGCACGTAGGGCCGGGGGGCGAATTTTAGGAATTTTGCAAATAGGCTTGAGAAATCACTTTGATAGTTAGGATATGAACTTTTAAGGATGTGTTAATTATTTTAAATTACATTTGACTAGTTGCAAGTCGTTTGACGCCAAATTGAGGATTTGGGCTGGATCGGAAAGCAGCCTTGAGACAAGGTAAGTCTATTTTCTAACATTGTAAGAGGGAATTAACCCCATAGGTGAACTTAATTAATATGTGTTACTAATTGTGGGGGCTATGTACGCACGAAGTGACGAGAGTCCGTACGTAGCTACTATTCCTGCATATGTCCTGGTAGTTTTAGGTTTACACCATGCTTTATGGACACCGTTATCTGATTTTATTTATTAATTGTATCGAATGGGGCTAAGTTAAGGACTTTAAGATTTCAAAGGTTTCAAGTTAAATTCTTTATTTTGAAAAGAATTGAGGGATGCTATGATTAACTTGATAAATTATATTCCGCGAGCGGGGTGGATTTTCTACTACTCTCATGGAAGCGGGCCGTTCGCCTCGGCAGGTCAATAGATGCATCTATGGTTCGGGCCGTTCAACCCTCGGCAGTGCACACAGATATGTATATGTATATTTGGATCGGGCCGTACGTCTTTGGCATAATTTGTGTGTGATAATAGCACTGGAAGTCCCTTTATATTTAATATTAATACATTTGTTTGAGAGATTACTTGTTTTAAAATGAAGGAAATGATTCGGTTCTTAAATATGGTGAAAGGATTGTTCATCTATTTCTTATTCTGAGTTTTATTGTCCTCTTTATATATATCATGTTTTAATTAGAATTTCACATTATTATATCGTTGGCCCTTAGTAAGTATCGGAGTCGATCCCTCGTCACTACTTCTTTGAGGTTAGACTAGATACTTACTGGGTACATGTTGTGTATGTACTCACGCTACACTTCTGCACTTGAATGTGCAAATCTGAGGCAGGTGCATCCGGATATCAGTCCTACGCGCACGCTTGACTTACACTTCAAGACTTCACGGCGAGCTGCCTTCCGAGCCGTTCTGCAGCAGCTGGAGTCTTTCTTTTGTTATATTTTTTCTGTCTATTTCCTTTTAGACAGTAGACTAGTGTTCTCTTGTATATTCTACTAGAATGCTCATATACTTGTGACACCAGGTCTTGGCACACAGTAGTAGACTTATGATTGTGGATTTATTCTTATGATTACGATTTGCTCTCAGAGCTTTCGTTTAATTATTTTACATCTGTCAATTCCTAAATATTTTAACAATGAGGAAAGTTATTCACTTAGCAAACTTATTAAAAGCGTTAAACCACTAGATTGATCAGTGTTTGCTTGTCTAACAACGGTGTTGGGCGCCATCACCGCCTATAATGGAATTGGGTCGTGACAATAACATTCAAGACTCTGTTGAGCTTCCAACCTCTTCTCATTAAGAGCCTCTAACTCTTATTATCGAAGTCGAGCATTTTCTTCATTAGTGATCCCTTCTTGATTAGCTAATCGTAATAAAGGTATTTGATGCTCGAGTGGTAAGACGGCTTCGACTCCATAAACGAGTGCATAAGGGGTCACTTGTGTTGGCGTGTGGTGAGTTGTCCTATATGCCAACGGAGCTTCTTCCATACGGTCATGCCAGTCTCGTTTGGATTTGGAGACAACTTTCTTTAACAAGTTGCATAGAGTCTTGTTGAATGCCTCAGCTAGACCATTGACGGCAGCATTGTACATCAAAGAGTTATGTTGCTTGAAGCCAAATAGATCACAAATCTTCTTCATCAACCTATTATCGAATGGCTTTCCATTATCCATTATTATGTAATGAGGAATGCCAAAGCGATAGATTATGTTTACTCGGATGTAACTTGCAATATTTTCCTTCTTTACCTCCTTAAGAGCAATAGCTTCAGCCCATTTTGAGAAGTAGTCAGTTGCAGCCAAGTTATATAGGTGCCCACCAGAGGACTTTGTCAGTGGTCCAACAACATCCAATCCCCAAGCGTCAAATGGCCAGGATGCAACAGTCGGGTGCAACACTTCGGGAGGCGGATGAATAAAATTTGCATGGAATTGGCAAGCCTTGCATCTTCGAGCGTAGTCCAAGCAATCTTTTACGATCGTTGGCCAATAATATCCCATCCTTTTTATATGAAAGTGGAGCTTTGGTCCTGACTGGTGTGACCCACATACCCCAAAATGTGCTTCTTGCAAAGCTTGGAGTGCTTCATCTTCCCCTAAGCATCGCAAGAGTACTCCTTCGAATGACCTTCTGTATAGAGTATCTTTGTAGTAAAGTAAGCGAGGTGCACGATGATGGATTTAGTCCTTCTCCTTGAATTTTCTGGAAGTATCCCATAGCTTAAGCAGTTGATGATGGGCTGTTTCCATTCTTCCTTCTCAGCTTCAGAAACGACCACAACTGCTCGAGTTCATTTTCTTCACTTTGACCCTATTAATTTTTAAGCATAATCATGATATGGGTGTAGTTCAGGTTTCTTGACCTCATAACTACCTAAAAGCTGGTTGATCACCAATTGAGAGTCACCAAAGACTTGCAATTGAAACCGCTTCATTTCGACAGCCATTTCAAGACCAAGTACTAGTGCTTGATACTTAGCAACGTTGTTAGAGTAGAGTTGCGTCAACGTAAAAGAGTAGGGCAGAACTTCACCTTGAGAAATGACAAGTACTACACCAGCAGTAGCTCCTCCGCAATGTGCAGCACATCAAAATACATATTCCATGGAGATTAAACTTCAATGACCATTGCGTCCTCATCAGGTAGTTCGTCAGTTAACTCCCAATCATCAGGTACAGGGTGATCTGCCAAGAAATCCTCTAACGCTTGTCCTTTTATAGCCTTTTGAGGGATGTACACAATTTCAAACTGTTGAAACTGGAGGTACCACCTTACTAGTCGATTTTTGACGTCACGAACTTGATGGGATTTGCTCTAGAAACCAAACGAACGACATGAGCTTGAAAGTAGTGCTTCAACTTTTGGATTGAGAAGACTAGCGCCAAACATAACTTTACGATTGGCGAATAATTCAACTCATTTGGTGTCATCATCCTACTCAAGTAGTAAAGGGAGTTTTCATTCCCTTCACTATTTTCTTGGGCCAACAGCGCTCCAAAAGACCTTTCTTATGCTGAAGTATATAGTATCAGTGGCTTTCCAAGTATAGGGGCTGCCAAAACTGGAGGCTTCATCAAGTAAGTTTTGATACTTTCAAAGGCATTACTAGGAGCTAGGTCCCACTTGAAAGGAACGCCTTTCTTCATGAGGTGACTTAATGGTTGGCACCTGCCAGCTAGGTTCGAGATGAATCTCCTAAGGTATGCTAGCTTTCGCTGTAGAATTTTCAATTAATAAGTATCCCAAGGCACAGGCATTTTCAAAATGGCATCTACTTTGGCTTGATCAATTTCGATCCTTCGATGTCAGACAATGAAACCAAGGAATTTTCCAGAAGTAACTCCAAAGGCACATTTTAATAGATTCATTCTAAGTTGGTACCCCTGGAGCAACTCAAACACCATTCTCAATTCTTTCAAGTGGTCTCTCTTCTTTCTTGATTTTATCACCAATTCGTCAACATAGCATTTGACATTCCTGTGGAAAAGATCATCAAAAATATTCTGTATAGCCCTTTGGTAAGTAGCACCAACGTTCTTTAAGCCAAAAGGCATTACCTTGTAGCAATAAATACCCTTGGGGGTACGGAATGCAGTAAGCTCTTCATCTTTTGGCGCCATGCAAATTTGGTTATAGCCATGCGAATTTGGTTATAGCCCGACGAACCGTCCATAAATGACATTGCCTCATACACTGTAGTAGCATCGATCATCAACTCTGGAATAGGAAGTGGGAATTCATTTTTCGGACACGCATTGTTGAGATCCCTGAAGTCAACGCATACTCAAATCTGGCCATTTTCTTCCTTATAGGGACAATACTTGAAACCCATGTTGGGCATTTAACTTCACGAATAAAGCCAGTTTTGATGAGCTTGTTAACTTCGATTTCAATCAAGGGAACTAAGTCCGACCTAAAGCGCCTTTAAGCTTGTTTAATAGGGCGAGCACCATTCTTGAATGCAAGGTGATGGACTGCTACTTTCGGGTCCAAGCCAGGCATCTTTTTGTAACTCCAAGCAAAGACATCCCTGAACTCCTTGACTAACTCAATATAAGTGCTTTCTTCATCAACTTCTAGTAAAACACTTAGGTAGGTGGGTATTGGTTCTTAATCGGTGCCAAGGTTAATTTCTTTTAAGGCATCAACTGTTGTCTTCACCCCTTCTTAAAGTTTAGGCGGAGCATCCTTTGCATCTTCATCTTCTTGAGGGTCCCCATCATTGAAGGATATCTGATAACACGGTGAAACATCCTCCAATTCTGCATCATCCTCCATTAGAGATGGAATACCATTCTTGCCTTGTACAGTAACATGATATGAAGAACCCACACTTTCTTCATCTTTGTTACGTTCCTTAGTGCATACCACAGTATATGGCTTTACCTTCAGTACTTCTTTACATGAAACCACAAGTTTTATTTGTCGCCTCATTCTAGAATGAACCAAACTCTGGAAATCCTTAGAGGTCTTCTAGATTTTGGGCGAAGCGGGTGTTTTTATGCTTTGATAATTTATCTGTAACTTGTTCCCCTTCTTTAATGGACCCAATCTCTCAAATATGGAAGTCCTCACAGTTGATTTTCTAAGTCAATCAAAGACTGAGGGTCTGTTAGAAGCGGTAGACTCATCTTCTACAGTGATATAATTATTGCTTGCCCTTCTTATAGAGATGTGAACTGGTGATGGCTGCTTGCACCACAAACCTTCACGTGATTGCCTTGTAGCTGCTTCTGATAGGAGCTTCCCTAATTTTGATGGCTTGTTGGGATTGTATCCAGCTTTTGCAAATAGCCTGTAAGCATTAGGATTGTATCCACATTCTGCGAAGGATTTTGGGCCACAAACCCTGCAAGTATCGTTGAGGGCAACTTTACTACCTCAATTCGTTTGATTGGAAGAGTTAACTCCCTTAGCATATTGGTTTGGAGTTTGGCTAATTCTCTCTCATCTTTCTTCTTTTTAGGGACATAGCGAAGCGTATGAGTTACTTTCTTGCCGTGAGCACAATGTTCCCTTTATGAGATTTATTTGAGCTAGGGTGCACTTCCTCAGCAACATCTTTGCTTTTGTTGTCAACCACCTCAGCCCTCTTAGTCGTGGACTCATCATTCTTGCCACTCATGACATTATCAGTTTTTATCTCCTTCAAATACGGTTCTTCAGGTAGAACTTTACATCGACGAAGTGTGATTCAGCCTCGGTGAATGGCTCGTCATCAGACACTATCTTCTTCTCGACTCCTCCCTCGTAGTATTTCAAATATTGATGGTAGGTAGATGGAACCACTTTATTCATATGTATCAAAGACCTTCCAAGCAAGATGTTGTATGAAGTCTTTACATCGATCACATGCAGCCATGCAATCGATTGCATATCTTCAATGGTGATTCCCAACCTGATCGCACCAATGGCTCTTTGCTCGCCTTGGTTGAATCCTTGGATCATCACAGGACTTTCCGAGAGTTCGTTCATGGAAATACCAAGTTCTTTCACAGTGCAAATTGGAAAGATGTTTACTGAGGATCCTCCATCAATCAAAATTCGATTTACTCTTTCATCACGCATATAGCCAACCAGGTACAACAGGCGGTTATGAAGAGTGTCACCTAGTAAAAGATCGTCATTTATGATCATAACTTTTTCCTCGCACGCGTTAACTTCTTGAGGAATAGACTTTATGAGCTTTTCTATAGATGGTGCCAACGATAGGTCATCACTCTTTTCTTCCCCTTTATCAACATTGCAACAAGAGGCCTCAATAGCATCACGGGAAATCTTCATGCGGAACCAACATGGCAAGAAATCCTCCAAGGTGACTGGATGTCGTGGCTTTTGAGGGTGGTGCACTGGATTCTGTTTCATTGTTCTTTTACCTAGGGCTGGCATGTGGGCTGGTTAGGCCTGGGCCCAGCCCAGGCTCGCGAGCAATATGGGTAGTGGGCCTAAACGGGCCTAACCGTTTAAACCCGGGACCAGGTGGGGTGGGCTGCTAAGTGGGCCGGTCCCGTGAAAAAGCCCGTGAGACCGGGACTGTTTGGGCCCAGGACCGGCTGCTATGGGGGTCGGTTCAACCGGTCCTAAACGGGCTCAAACGGGCCTAACGACTATTTTGTAATTTTCTTTTATTCCAAAATTTCTTTTAGCCGTTACAAAAATTTAAAAAATGGTTGTTGGCCTGCAAAAATAGCCGTTTGCTATTTCTAAAATAGCCATTTAACCCCCTCCCCCCAAATGTTGTTTCAACTATAAATACCCCCTCATTCTTTCATTTTCTCACAAAATCATCAATCTCTCAATCTCTCTCTCTAATTTTCTTTTATAATTGCTTACTTTATTGTTGTAATTTATGAAAAATTGTGAAGTTGGTGAATTGAAGTATTCAAATCTTCAACGATATATAATTTTCAACAAGTTGTTCGTCAATTCGGTAAACTCGTTCCAACTCTTAAGTTTTAATATTATAGTTTTGTTTTGTTTTATTTACTATTGTATTGTTTGATTAATTAAGATGGATTTTTTCTTAAAAGAAATGTTTAGTAAAAATAAGAAAAAATCCAAGAGTGGTGAATCTAGTGGCCAATCTGTTCCTCCTCCAATTCCCCGGGCTCCCCTACCCAAACTCCATACCCGCCCTTCACCTGCTCCTATTCTCGATAGTGATAATACTTTATTACAATTTATTGAGAGTCAATATTTGCATAATGTTAGAGGTGGTGAACACTTAGACCATGAATATATGAATGCTCTTTATGGTAATACAACTATTGATGAAGATAATGAGCAGGAAATAGATTTGGATTAAACGCAACCGGATGACGATACACCCACTAGTCCTGTTGCTGAAGTTAACCCAACTAATCCAAATGATGCCCCGTCTGACCCCCTTGTTACTACCCCTGCTTTTTCTAGACAACCTTCTAAAGGAGCCGAAACATCTCTTGTTTGGTCATTTTTTATTCAAATAAGAGAAAAAAATAAAGCTAAGTGTAAAACTTGTAGCAAAGAGTTAGCTTTTAACTATGTTGATCGGCGGGGGGGGGGGGGGGGGGGGGACGGGGGAAGTTTGAGGAGACACATAATGCTACACCCTCAAGATAAAATTAAATATCTTCATATGAAAGCTTCGGCTGAGGGGACAAGTGTACCAAGTCAGCCTGACCCTAGTACCGGGTCAAATCAATTTCAACCGGGAATTAACACTGTTACCGGTGGTATTTTATATTATGATCCAAGAAAAGATAGGGAAGAATTGACAAAAATGGTTACTGTTATGTGCTTACCCTACAGTTTTCCTTCTGACCGTCACTTTGTGCATTATATTAGAAAAGTTTTTAATCTAAACTCATAAAAGATGGCCTCGCACAACCGTAAAGAGCGATATTTATAAATATAAACATGAATATGAACAATATTTGTGCTATTTATTTACTCATATTAATTGTCGTGTTACTATTACTACTGATATTGGTAGAAGTGGTAATGACTGTGATTATCTTACTGTTACCGTTACCAGTCATTGGATTGATGAGGATTGGATAATGCAAAAGCGCATTATCGCTTATAGAATAACTAATTCACGTCACACAGGGCAGTTTATTTCTAGCACGGTTACGGATATTTGTAGATATTTTTGCATTAATGATAAAATAATGTTAATTTCAATGGATAATGCTACTAGTAACACTAATTTTGTAGCCTTGCTTACCACTACACTAAATCCTGCATTTAGTAACATTTTTTATGTTAGATGTATTTGTCATATTTACCATTTAATTGTGGGTGATGGTATGAAAATTTTAAATGTTGAAATTGAAAAGGTTAAAATGGCTCTTCACTGGCTTTTTTATTCAAACCGTAGAAGTAGACTTAGAGAATATTTTAAAAGATGCGATGAATTTGGCCTAAGAGAAAGAAAGGTTCCTAAACCTTGTCCAACTAGATGGAATTACATGTATGAAAGTTTAGTTGTTGAATATGAATATAGAAACCCCATAAACTCAACGTTTAATGCTCATGTAAGTGGTGATGATGAGCACCTTACAAATGCGGATTGGGCTAATGTTAAAATGCTTGTAGAACTTTTAGAAAAATTTCATATTGCTACAAATAAATTTTCTAGGCAATATTATCCTACTATTTCTAACTGTTTAGTTTATACTGCAGAACTTGCAAATTTGTTTGCTTATTTTTCAGAGGGTGGGAAAATTTATGAACAAGCTATTGATTTTGTGAGAAAGAAATTTAAAAAATGTTTTTTCCCTATTCCCCCTATTTATGGTGTTGCTGCCTTGTTAAATCCTATTATGAAATTAGGGGGTCCTCAATTTGGGTATCAAACTGTTTATAATGGTTTAGCACTTGAAGATGAGGAGTTGTCTACACTTTCGGAAGCACAAGCCTCAATTAAAATAAATTCTCAAGCTATTTATAGTGCTTATCAAATTGCAATAGATAATGCTAGACCAAATCTTCTTCTTCTAGTTCTCAATCATCTAAAAGAACTGCGGGACTAAGAGCACTTACTGTTTGGGCCGGGTTCAGGGGTTCTCAAGGTTCTAGTACTAGTGATTGTTCATAACTAAATGAGCTTGAAGTTTATTTGTCACAGGAAATTGAGGAAGTGAATCCCGACGGCTCCTTTAATATTTTGGAATGGTGGAAGGACAAAGAAAAACACTTTTCGATTCTTTCAAGGATGGCCCGAGACATTTTAACCATTCAAGCTTCAATAGTGGCATCGGAGAGCGCTTTTAGTCAAGCAACACTTCAACTCGGTGATTATAGAGCGTCTATGAGGGAGAGCTTGGAAAAATCAGTACTTTTCAGAGATTGGATTTGTTCAGAACGAAGAAATTTTGGACTTGATGAATCATAACCAGAGGTAGACGAAGCTTACGAAGAAATGCTAGCTGAACTTGCGGAGGATGCAGCTTTGCCCGGAAGCGGTGATGAACAAGCTTCTTTTCCGCCACCACCAACGGAAATTCCTCCGAACCTTGAAGGATTTATGAAATTTGTAAGAGATACCATGTAAAATTAATATATAACTTGTATTTTGGCACATCTTGATTAGTTTCTTTTTCTTCGCAATGGTGGTATTAGCACCTTGTTGTGCTCATTCCATGGGGGGAGGAAGACTAAGAAAGATATTGTCATGTTTTGTTAATGCTATAATAAAATCATAATGCATTGCTTTGAATATCTCTTTACAATATTTTTCTGTTTAAATTTGAATTCACAATTCTATAATATAGTTTTTACAAGGAATTGCCTTAGATAACAAATTTTTCAAAAAAAAAAATTTTTGAGATTAACCGTTGGGTCCACTTAGGCCCACATAGGCTCGGGACCGGCCCACTTAGCCCGGGACCATTAGTTCGTGGTCCCGATCCCGGTCCAGTTCCTACCTAAAGCCTACGAAGCCTGGGACCGTTTAAGACCGGCCCACGAAGCCCGGGCCCACTTAGGACCAGCCCATGAGGTCCGTTTAGGCCCCGACCCAGCCCACGTTACACTCTTATTTTTACCATCCTTTTCCTTGTTGGTTATTCTATCGATTCTTCTCGTGGGTTCCTTTTATGGCGCCTACGACGAGTCACCAACGTCCAACCTTCATCATCATCAGGTTGATGGACTTCAACTTTGTTGTTCTCCAGTAATTCTTCATCTTTACTTTCTTTAAACCACATAATTCATTCGGACTGAATGAGCCAAAGGTGATAGAGACTTGGTTTGCGGTTGCTTTCTGATCTTCAAGCATGATATTCTTTTCACAAGCCAAGTCCATAACTTTTTCCTTGAAGACAAATCACTTCTCTAGAGGGTGGCTCACAAGTTGATGGTATCTGCAGTAATTTGGCTCATTCGTTGTACCAGCTTTATTTGGATGCTTCATCTCTGGAAGCTCAATGAGATTTAACTCGAGGAGTTCTTAAAAAATTGCTAGCACATCAGAATCCAGAAATGGATACTCCTTCTCTTGCATTTCTTTTATAGTCAACTTCCCACTTGGTTTATCTTGAAAAGAAGTGGATTTCGTACTCTGCTTCTTGCTCGCCTTTGTTATGAACTTCACAGGTGATGTGTTGAAATTCATAGCTTCTTTGTTTCCAGACCTGGGTAGAAACTTGCTCCATTTCCTGACTTTTTGCTTGTTGTTCACTTTGCAAGGCTCATAGATAGGCAGCCTTTCATTTCCATCGGAGGCCATGCTTAACTCCATGTCGTGGGCAGGAGTCGCAAGTTCTTCAAATGTGCTAGGCTTGATACCTTTCAAGATGTAGCGGAGTCCCTAATTCATCCCTTGGATGCACATCTCTATGCCATAAGCTTCACTAAGCCTCTCTTTGCAGTTGAGGCTTGCACTCCTCCAACGATTGATAAAGTTGATAACTGGTTCACCCATTCGTTGACGAGTATTTGTAAGTTCTATCATACTCACAGTAAGTCTCGTGCTATAAAAGCGATTGAGGAACTCTTTCTCTAGTTGATCCTAGCTATCAACAAATCCAGCCTCGAGGTCTATGTACTAGTCAAAATCATTTCCTTTTAGCAAGCAGACATACTGCTTGACGAGGTAATCTCCATAAGTCCCAGCATTATTGAACGTCTCAACGAAGTGTGCCACATGTTTCTTTGGATTACCTTTACCATTAAACTGTTGAAAATTTGGAGGTTGAACAAGCAGGCATCTTCAACATATCGACCCTTGTAGTGTACGACTTTGCATATGTAAGGGAGGACTTGGAAGCAACTTCATACTTGTTCTTAGTGGTTCCTTCAATGAACTCCTTCAGTTGATCGATTGGAATCATCCATTCAGATGAGACAGGGATAGGTTAGGCTTAGCGGATGCTACTTGTCTTGGGGGAGAATCACTATCTGCAACTTCTGGGAGCTTGCCAGGTACGTGAGTGGATTCTTCTTCCATCAAGATTCCCACCCTATCTGTTAACTTGTCGATTCTAGCATCTTGATTTTGCATGCACTTGATCAAGCCAGCGATTGCGTCCGTCAAGTTTGCCAACTGCTCCTCCACAGATGAAGTGTTTGTCACCATGGCTTGCATGATTGTCGTGGACGATGGAGAGTAGCATGAATTTTCACACAGATTGATCCTTCATTGGCTCATGCTATGTGGTGTAAGTGGGGAGGATCTGTCACCTGAAGCATCATCAACTTTCTTCACAACATAGTCTTGGATCCGGAGAGGTCAAGTAGAGCAAGAGTTTTCTTGATTTTTCAGCAACATCGCTTCCTCCTTCGGGTGCATTTGTGGAAGATCTTGCTCCTTTTGAGGATGAAGATCCGAAAATAGGGGTTGATGCGGACGGCAATTGGGGTGCTTGTTTTCTTAACGAGCTTGCTTTGCTCCTCGTAACTAGTCTAAAGCTTCCAAAGGTAATATCGAGGATGCTTTCCACATCACCATAGAAGTTGGAATTAGCAGCCTTGGTGGAAATTGAACTGGAGTTGATTTTCTTTGAAGCCATTTCAATGTTCTTGAACTTTGGTGATTGAAAAGTTGAGATGAGAGGTAGAGATTGTTCCACTGGGGGCCAGAATTTGTAGACAATAAATTTTGCGTCGAGAAAATAAAATCAAGATCGAAAAATATCGCAACAATCATAGTATTTGGTTTCAAATGATATGAGTGTACAATCTCTATGAATCCTCTGATTCTTCTTTCCAATAGTAAATAAATTCAAGGGCCTTTGAGCTTGATCTTGAATTTATATTTGTTGCCACGAACGATGATCTTGAATTCAACTAGCACGAACTTTGATTTGAACTTGTATTTCTTGAATCTTGATTTGTTCTTCGTTCTTGAGCTTGAACTTGATTTGTTCTTCGTTCTTGAGCTTGAACTTGATTTTTTCTTCATTCTTGAGCTTGAACTTGATTTGTTCTTTGCTCTTGAGCTTGGACTTGATTGCTTGAACTTGATTGTTTGAAGCTAGAAACTTATGGAGGAATTTGCAGCGTTTGATCCACGAGCTCTTTCTTGCTTCTTGCTATAACTTCTAGCGTCTTTTCTGGGTTATGAAGACCCTTATTTATAGTTGTGGAAGGGAGGAATTATGATAAGAACAAACTCTTTCCAACCAATCAAATTGAAGTGTGACATGGCCGCATTTGATTGGCCATAACATGTCACTTTCCAACAAGAATCTGCCTAGTTGATGTTGTAGACAATAAAATTTGTATCGAGAAAATAAAATCAAGACCGAAAAATATCGTAACAATCGTAGTATTTGATTTTAAATGATATGAGTGTACAATCTCTATGAATCCTATGATTCTTCTTTCCAATAGTAAATAAACTCAAGGGCCTTTGAGCTTGATCTTGAATCTATATTTGTTGCCACAAACGATGATCTTGAATTCAACTAGCACGAACTTTGATTTGAACTTGTATTTCTTGAACCGTGATTTGTTCTTCGTTCTTGAGCTTGAACTTGATTTGTTCTTTGTTCTTTGTTCTTGAGCTTGAGCTTGATTTATTCTTTGTTCTTGAGCTTGAACTTGATTTGTCCTTCGTTCTTGAGCTTGAACTTGATTGCTTGAAGCTTGAAACTTGTGGAGGAATTTGCAGCGTTTGATCCACGAGCTCTTTCTTGCTTCTTGTTATAACTTCTGGAGTCTTTTCTGGATTATGAAGAACCCTATTTATAGTTGTGAAAGTGAGTAGTTATGATAAGAACAAACTCTTTCCGACCAATCAAATTGAAGTGTGACATGGCTACATTTGATTGACTAGAACATGTCACTTGCACACGTGGCGCGATTTCATTGGTCTTTTGATTTGGCTTGGCATGCCTTGTCATTTTGACATGTGGCACGACCCTATTGGCTCTTTTATTTGACTTGGCGTGCCACATCATTGACACGTGGCACCAAACTGGGCCTCTAGAAAAATGATATTTTGGGGTTAATGAAGTGGGCTCATCACTTTAGCCCAACTAAATGGGCTAGCCCATTGAATTTGGACTTATTTTTTTAATCCATATGTATTGGACTTATAATTAATCCAACTATATTAGCCCAACAAATTTGTTTGAACTAATATAACTTGAATTTAAAATATAGTCCAAACTAGTTTACGGATTTAATTTCAATAAAATTTACATGCCTACAGATGTCTCACACAAAATTCAAATCTCACATAGAACTCAGTTTCTCCGAAGTGCGACGATGGCACTTTCGATGTGAAACTCAATATTTCTCCACCCAAATCATTCAGTTCCCCATCAATATTCAAGTTTTTCAGTTGAAACAAATATAAATCAATGCACATGAGTCGATTTAGAATTCATTCTCTACTTTTCTTTCCTTAATAAATCAATTAAGAAAAGAACAATGTATGGTATATCAATGTACATGAATTAAAAACAAATCTTGTATAAATTTGATACATTTACGACAACATACAAACAAAAAATGAATTTCATACAACTAATTATACAATATATAACTTATTTACAACTTTGATATATCATTCTTACCCAGTTAAATATAATTACAGCATCATACAACTTTAATACAATTTTCATACAAATTTTATACAATATGTCTTTTGTATATATTTTTTATGTGATGTGTCCTTCCTTTATGAAATTTAATCAAAACCTCATTTCTTGATACAATTTTGATACATAGCAACTTTATGTAAAAATAGTAAAAATTATAACTTAAATACAAATTTCGTACAACGATTGATATAATATATAACTAATTTTGACTTTCATATAACATTCAAACAAAAAAATATAACTACAACAAATACAACTTAAATATAATTTATATACAACTTAGAGTTTCAAAATGAAATCCAACAAAAATCACCTCTAATATTTACTGAACAACCTCAAAATTGAGATATAAACTCCAGTGAATATTCTTAATCGTTTGCAACAACACCCAATCCAACAACAATAACAACAACAACAACATACCCAGTATTATCCCACATCGTGGGTTCTGGGGAGGGTAGTGTGTACGCAGACCTTACCCCTACCTTGTAAGGATAGAGATGTTGTTTCCAATAGACCCTCGGCTTAGGAAAGCATAAGCACCACATTAATAAAAATATAGACAAGAAAGGACAATACCAACAAATCATATAAAAGCAGAATAAAAACAACAAGATAGTAACGTGATCAACTATGAAAGAAAACAACGGTTAGTCATAAAAACCTACTACCAACAGAAAGCGAGACTGCGTGCCAATACCATTGTTATGAACAACCTAGACTACCTACTCTACTACTCTAATCCTCGACCTCCATACTTTCCTATCAAGGGTCATGTCCTCGGTCAAGTGAAGCTGCGTCATGTCTTGCCTAATCACCTTTGCCCATCTCTTCTTTGGCCTAACACCCAATCCAAACAAATAATATTTTTTGAAAATCCGAATTCAAATTCAAAGTTTCGAAACTTTTTAATGACTGTCAACGGTGGAAAGGAAATTTATTGATTGATAATTTCAATCTTGAACACCAAATGTGGATGAAAGGAAATTGCTAAGTTAAAACTCTATATTAAAACAATTGAAATGCATTGATGAATTTCCTGAAAAAACGAGAGGATAAAGTATATGAGAAAAGAGAGAAAAGTAGAGAATTTCGAAAGAAGAAAAATAGTGTTAGGGAAAGAACATAGACACACACATAGAGGAATTCTTTATTCAATGCATAATATAAAGAGATACTTATATAATACAAATTTGTATATAAGTGGTAAATTGTATATCAACTTGTAATTATGTTAAAACTTTAAGAGTGAGGGTAAATAAATTTCAAAAGTAGTATAGATAGAAGTCTCTTTAATCTGTAATACAGAAATTTCGTAGGAAGTCGCTACAAAAAATCTCCGGTGTACATATAGACTTTGTTGTATTGTGAAGGAACTTATTTGTATTTCTCAATCAGTATATGGGAAATATACCTTTAAAGAAATTTGATTTCATGCCTAAAAGCCTTTCCTTATTTTTGTTCAATACTATTATTATTTTCTAAAATAGTTTCTTGAATTTTAATAGTAGAATAGTTCGGGACTCCCCTCAACTTGACGACTTTTGTTTAGTTCCTCCTTAAACTTCATGTGGTCTTTAATGCTCCTAATTTCATAGTCTTGACCCCCTAGATGTTGACAATCCATAGGAGTGTGACACGTGCGCTGCCATATATATATATATATATATATATATATATATATATATCTTTGAAAGTTTCAGACCCAAAGGAAAAATGAAAATGCATGTTTATATATTCATGACAATCTGGACGATGAGCATTACTTCTTCTGCTAGCCATGAAGAAGACTTCCTATCTGTATTTCTGAACAACTAAAATAAGAAAAACCTGAACAGAACATATCCATCAATGTCAAAAATTTCTTAAACTAATAGCCCCGCCTGACAAAGATTTAAAGCTTCCATAAAAACATGAAAAAGTGACCACTTAACCAACTCAACAAATCAACTGAAGATTGAAAAAAATGGTCTTAGTCCAAATCAATTTAAGTACTATCTGCTCTAAAATTAAGCATACCCCTGTGTTGAACTCTGATGAGCAGTTCATGTTAACCATTACACCATTTTAGGTTTTCATCTTTTGGTTCACTTCAAAGCAACTTACTTCTAAAAGGTTGAAAATGAGAACATTCCCATGTTTCATCATCTGCCTAGTTTCCTACACAACCTTATAAAACATGAACTGTAACAAATGCAAGAAAAACATTTAACTTGAGAAGCTGTAGAATGACTCCAGCAATTCATTATCTTAAAGCATCTGAAATAGAAAATTAAGTTTTACAATAGGAGGGATAGAATCCAAAATGCATCAGTTAATATGCCTAAAATGTAAATCATGCAAGACGAAGGAGCTAGTCTGCCTTCTTGCCACCAAAACCAGAAAGAATTAAACAAGTTCAACAGTCATTTAGCCAACTGACTGATGCCATTAAGTAATAGGGTGCCTGTGATAAAAAAGAAGACGACATCAATGCTTTGGTAGGAAGGGAGATTCAATCAGTGTGAAACATGGAGTGCTTCCATCCTTCCACCAGCTCATAGATGATAGCTTTGGTGATGTAGGAGATCCAATAGATGGCGAAGCGTCTCCGCAAGTTTCCATTTTTCCAAATCGAGGAACCTTACCATACATCAGCAGTTCTGGCATTTCTTCCACTTCGAAGTACTTCACAGGGCTCTCTAGCTGGTATATCAAAGTCATCAGGTGTTAGAAACAACTTTTATTTTACAGAATCACAAGACTAAACGAGTTATAAATAAACAAAAAGGAACAAAATGCTACTGACCATTGACTTCATTGAGAGTTTAGATGCACGTGGAGATGCTGCTAGCTGCACAGGGACATCTGTCAATAGGAAAATCAGATTATCAACTGCTTCATAAAACAATAAAACATGGTTGCTCAGGTTTCTTTTTTTATTACCATTGTCTAGTCCAACTTCCTTTAGAAAATAATCCATGTCCATCACTTTTCTCTGTGATTTGATGCACTTCTGATGATCATGCAGAAATCGCTCTTCCGCCATAGAAGTTGGAACATTTGCTGCTGCAGCAGTACTCAGTTTCTTATTCTTGGCAGCCTGCTTTGCTGATAGCTTGCTTGAGTTTGTAAGATCAGTGAGTGCCTTCCGGCCACCCTTATCAGGTACTTTAGCAGAATTATCTTTTGTTCCGATGAATTTGTTTCGAGTGGCATCAAGATCTTTCCCGATGGAAATTACATTCGAGGAGTAATTTTTCTTTGCCTGCAGAGCCGAAGGCTTTGCTGAGTTTGAGATGTCGTTAAGTGCTTTTCTTCCACCAAGACCTCCTCCTTTCTTTGATGCCTTGGAAGTATCATTCTTTCCCAACAAAGAAGCCCCTGTGAAAGACAAAAATTAGTGAGCCGACAGTTGAAAATCAAAGCATTATAGTCCATGCTTATCTAATGAGGTTTCTACCATCAAAATGTATACTGATATTCTGATCCTGAATCAGGTGAGCAGCTGATGTAGCCATGTATTAGCGTCCCAGCAGAATTAGAATAAAATCCTGCACCATGTAATTGACGTTATAACATGAAATCAAAGCGAAAAAATGAACTGATTACATACATAAAGTACAAGCAAAACAACAAAGAAATGAGATTTATAAACAACATAGTAGTTTCATTAATGTTTTAAATTCCGGGGATTTTCTCAGTGTGCTGTGATGTTACATTTTTTGCTCAGTGAGTATAGCTTTATATTCTTCAACCATTCAGTTAGACATTTATAATCGTAGCAAGAATCAGAATGCCAAAGATCAAGTACATTGGTCATGGCTTCTCAAAATAAAGCAGTTCAAATTCGGGGCTTATGGGGAAGAAAAGATCTTTTAATCTACATCTGAAATGCATCTTCAAGAGGGCATCTAAAATTAGATAGTTAATACACCCTAAAGAACAAGTTTGGCAACAAAAGAATGAGTGCTACACACAAGAATCATGCTTAATAATGTGGAACTCTAGCGATTTTGTCAGTGTACTATGATAATACTGAAACTATTTGATAGAATGACTAAATGTGTTCACTGCAACCATGTAAGATGACCATTTGTAATGATTACGAATCAGGGGCACACGGGTATGAAAAAGATGTGCAAAATTAACGCCTAGGTTAAACAAACTGATTACTAGATTTCATTTTTCATCCTAATTTTTGCTAACATTGCCGTAAAATGTCCCTTTCTTGACATCCTATTTTTTGCTAAAAATGATAAGTACCTAGAATTTCTATCAAGACCAGATCGCTAATGTCCTTTAACAGAAGGCAGAAGAACACGGTGAAACTCTTTTCACCTTTAAAAAAAAGAAAAAAAAAAATCTACGGATAATTTAACCATCTACGTACAAACTTGAAAAATTCCCCGAGGCTCGGTTTTCAAGAATTATTATTTGATCTAACAACGGAAAACCCTAGAATCATACATCTTTAATTCAGTATGAAGAACCGAAAACCCTAAGGCTTTAATCAAACGGAAAAGTGGATTACCAAATTTAGAACTTTAGTAGACGGCAAAAATTGAGTTCAATAATCTGTCTTCAACTTGAATCAGGATAAAAATAACAATAAGAAAATCATAAAATTTCAACCTCAATTAGGAGATGCTTAATCGGTGAGATTTTAACTTAGAAGCATAGCAGTTAGAAGAAAGAAATTAGAATTGCCATTCTTGAAGTAAACATGTAATTAAAGAATACAGAAAACTCACAGATGAGAGAAATTTCCCGTCCTTCTTTGAAGAATTTATCAAGCTTTCTTCTTCGTAAATGCGTAAACTATCTGTTGATGATTTCTCAAATAGTCTTTTGCGCTTTTTTGGGCAGAGTTTTGAAGTTGCAGAGCAGGAAAAAAGTACATATAGAGAGACGTTAGAGGACCCCCAAAGCCCCAACGGTCATATTTCTCCCTCTATTTCTAAAGTGCCCCGGTTTTAGATGCTAATTACAGGAATGGTAATTAGGGGATATTCCTATCACTCTTTTAAACTTTGGCTAAGTTCCAACTAATTGATTTGCAAAAGAATCATTAGGTGTCATTTGGTTAAGGAACAAGTTATTCCCAAATAATAATAACGGAATTATACAACGGATATTAAATAGTAACGGATTATTCAGTGATATATTTAGTTCATTGGATTAAAAAGAAATATATAGGGTTCTAGATAAATTGGGATAAAATTTTATTTTCTAAACCACAAGACGAAATAATTCTTCCAAATTGATCCAACGGTAAAAGTACGCTTCTTCGATGGTTTTCTCTCTCAGCGTATGTTAGCTAACATGCGCCATGGGGAAGAGAGCTCGAAATCCATCGCAGAAGGCGATAATGGCGAGGGAAACCATGAAATTCCAGCAACGGAAGAAGAACGAGGAATGGAAACAAGGTCAAAATCCAAAAAAACAGCTTGAAAAAGGAAAAAGCAATGAAACAGTAAAATGCAGAGATGAGATGACGGAGCAAAAGGAAATTGAAGTGCAAGTAAGTGAAACTCCACCAATTGGAAGATCATCAGATACGGAAATTACAGAATTGGGTGAGGGTTCATCAAAGACATCACCAAAATCACTAGAATCTGGAGCTGGGAGCGGAAAATTGTCGTGGGCAGACGAAGCAGAGATTGCACCGGAATTGACCACCGGGGGATCTATATGGGATAATTTTGACATAACAAAGGTAACTAATGCTGGATTTAAACTCGAATTTGTAGAACCTGCTGTACATGATGAGATACCTGTTTGTGAAATTGAGACAGAGGACATTAGCTCTGAAATTGAGTACTGGAAAAATGCAGTTGTGTGCTATGCTCTGGGAGCTCACCCACCATTCACAGTACTCAATGCATATGTGCGAAGGATTTGGGGAAAACATGGTATTAATAAAGTCTCTATGCTAAAAAATGGGATAGTGATAGTGCGATTTGATACTAACATGGGGAAGAATGAGGTACTACAAGGTGGTATATACCATTTTGATAACAAGCCGTTCATTGTAAAAGCATGGAATGTGGACATGGAATTCACAAAAGAGGAGTTATACACTGTGCCTATATGGATCAAGCTACCTGGACTGGATTTCAAATATTGGAGCCCTAAGGGATTGAGTAAGATTGGCAGCTTAGTTGGTCGACCACTGATGGTAGATAGCAATACAGAGAAGAAGATGGGGCTAAGTTTTGCATGTCTCTTAGTAGAAGTTCAGATGGATACAAAACTACCAGATAAAGTGTTCTTCAAGAATGAGCGTGGGCTACTAATGTAGCAGAAAGTACAATATGATTGGAAGCCAACATTATGCAAAGCTTGAAGAAAATATGGCCATGATGAACAGGTGTGTAAAACTAAAAAACAAGCTGCAGATGTTAAACCAGCAGAGGAGGAGAATGGCAAAAAGGAGGAACGACCAATAGAACAAATGAACAAAGCATCAACCAGTAAGGAAGGGGAAGGAACCAGTAAAATGCAAGTGAATAAGATGGAGACAGGGAAACAAAAAATGCAAGAAAATCAAGATAATGCTGGGTGGTAACACCAAGCAATACTACAAGAACCACAAATAAACAAGCAAAGCAGGGGAGGGAAGCTGGAGATAGAAGTTACTACAACAATTTTCAGCTATTGGAGTCAAAGGACACTGATGGAGCTGAGGGTAGCAGGAAAGGGGAGGGGAATGTGGGAGGGAGAGCATTACCTCCTATGAGTTATGGATAACATTCTGTGCTGGAATGTTAGGGGTATGAATGCCCCTAACAAACAAAAGGAGGTAAAGCTCATTTGTAATAAAGAAGAGATAGGGTTGATAGGCATGGTAGAAACCAAAATAAAGTCAGATAAAATAAACCAAGTGGCAAACAAGCTATTTGGAGGATGGGGGAGTATAACAAATTTGAGTGAACACTATAATGGCAGAATTTGGGTGGCATGGAGACAGGACTGTTTCAATGTAACTGTGAACACAATGACTGATCAAGCAGTAACATGCATGATCAGTCATAAAAGGCTGCAGATTGGCTTTATGATGACTATAGTATATGCTTTCAACACAAAAGAAGAAAGAAGGAATTTGTGGAATTACCTAGACAATATGAGTAAGAATGTGGGGGGCCCATGGATAGTGATGGGAGATTTTAATTCTGTGTTGCATACTGATGACAGAGTGGGGGGGAATCCTGTAAGCTTGGCTGAAATAATAGACTTCCAGCAGTGCATAGACCATTGTGAACTAATGGAAATGCCAACTAGTGGGAGCAGGTATACATGGAATGATAGACATGGAGATAGCAGGATCCTATCAAAAATAGATTGGGCTTTCATTAACACAGCATGGCTCAATATAATGCCAGTATATATGGCTTGCTACTTGGAGGAAGGGATAAGTGATCATTGCCCACTAAAGCTATCACTAGCTAACCCACCTAGGAGGGCAAAAGCTGCTTTTAAATTCTGTAATGTTTGGGCATCACATCCAAACTTTATAGATATAGTTAAGGAAGGATGGAGGAAGGAAGTTGAAGGATGCAGTATGTTTCAAGTGGTCAGAAAGTTAAAAATGATGAAGAAGGATTTGAAGATGCTGAATAAGAGGTATTTTAGCAACATTATAGAAGAAGCTGATGCAGATAGAATGGATTTGGCTGCAGCTCAAGCAGAACTTCATAAATCCAATGGATGCAGGGTTACAGCTAGAAGAAAAGCAGAAGTATCAAAAATTCAAAAGATCATCATACTTGGCAGAGGTATATCTTCAACAAAGGAGCAAGGTTACTTGGATCAAGCTGGGAGATGATAATAATAGGTACTTCTTTTCAGTCATAAAGCACAGGAGGTTGCAAGAAGCAATCATTCAACTAACTGATAATGCTGGAGATATAAAAACTGAGCAGGAAGATATAGCAGGAATTTTTGTAGACTATTATCAGGAATTACTAGGGACAAAAGGAAGGTTCAGGGATCATGCTATTCAGGGGTTTTTGAAAAATGGGAAAGTGCTATCAATCACTCAACAACTACAACTCTTAAGGCCTTACACAGGGCCAGAAGTGAAAAAAGCAATGTTCAGCATAAATGATACTAAAAGCCCTGGACCAGATGGGTATGGGAGTGGTTTTTATAAAGCAGCCTGGACAATAATTGGAGAGGATGTGATCAAGGCAGTGCTGGAATTTTTTGAGAATGGAGAACTACTCACTCAGATCAACTCAACCAGCATAGCACTTATACCAAAAGTGAAGAATCCCTTGCAGGCAAGTCAATTTAGACCTATTGCTTGCTGTAATGTCATTTACAAATGTATTTCCAAGATCATCTGTACTAAATTGAGGAAAGTTATTCCAAAGATTATAGCTGATAATCAAGCAGCATTCATTGAAGAAAGATCACTTGTTCACAATGTCCTGATATGCCATGATCTTCTAAGACACTACAAAAGGAAGACAACCCCCAGGTGCTTGATGAAGATTGATCTAAAGAAGGCCTATGATATGGTGAGACGGAAATTTCTGGAAGAATTACTCAGAGGCTATGGTTTTTCAATGCCATTCATCCAATTGATAATGATATGTGTTACAAAAACTACTTTCACTGTCAAGGTGAATGGTGCAGGATATGGTTACTTTGAAGGAAAAAGGGGATTGAGGCAGGGAGATCCTATGTCTCCACTACTATTTGTACTTGTCATGGAGTACCTAACAAGAGGGTTGAACAAAATGAGTGAATTGCCAGACTTCCAATTTCATCCCATGTGTAAAAATACCAAACTGACACACTTGATATTTGCAGATGAACTGATGTTATTTTGTAAAGGTAATAGTCAATCTATCCATAGGATGTTGGAAGTGGTGAATCATTTCAGTGCAGTGTCAGGGTTGGTAGCAAATATGGAGAAGTCAAACATATATTTAGCAGGAATGGATGAAGCAAGTAAACAGGCTATAGTGAGTGCTACAGGATTCTCAGTGGGCACACTACCAATGAGATACCTGGGACTACCACTAACATCAAAGAAATGGAGCAAGGTAGAATGTCACCAGTTAGTAGAGAAGATCACTACAAACATCCAAGCAGGCTATGCTAAACTTCTATCATATGCAGGTAGACTGCAAGTGATTAATTCAGTACTATTTGCAATGTATAACTTTTGGGAGGCTGTCTTTATACTTCCTCAAAGTGTTATAAAAGCAATTGATAGGAAGTGTAGGGAGTATCTATGGGGCACCACAGAGGGACACAGGAAGATGGCATTGGTATCATGGGAAGTTCTGTGCAGGCCAAAGAAATATGGTGGATTGAATATAAAGGGATGTAAAAACTGAAATATAGCATCAGTTGGGAAACTACTATGGCAATTAGTGACAAATAAAGAAGTGTTATGGGTGAGATGGGTACATGGGGTGTATATGAAATCATGCAGAAGCATATGGGAGCACAGGCCACCATCTGACTGCAGTTGGTACTGGAAGAAGTTGAATAGCTTAAAACAAAACATGGCACAATGGTATCATGGAAGTACATATAGGCTGACTAGCAATGGGCAGTATTCAGTATCTAGAAGCTACAATGCAATGCTAGGACATTTGCCAAGATGCAGGGAAATGGAGCTGGTATGGAGTAGGACATTACTGCCAAGACACAGGTTTGTCCTGTGGCTGGCATACCAACAAAAAATGCAAACAAAAAGTAGATTAGTACAGTTGAACATCCCTATAACAGGTAATGCTGAATGTTGCCTATGTGATCAGGGAGTAATTGAAACACAACAATATTTGTTTGTGGATTGCAGTTGGTTTAAAAACATGAGAGATGCATTAACAAGCTGGGCAGCAAAAAGGCTACCAAACATGGCAATACCAGGATGCTACAATGGATCAAAAGAAGGCATTGGAAGCAAATGAAGAAGGAGGTTGCAACAGCAATCATAAGAGCAATTGTATACCACACTTGGCAAGCAAGCAACTGGAGGATCTTCAGACAAATTACCTTGAATCTGGAATTTTGTGTTGGACAAATTAAAAAGGAGATGGTGGACAGACTAGGCATGTATGCAGAGTCCAAAAGAGCTAAGCAGTGTTCACTGATGATACAAAGATTATGTAATTAGGAAGTAGTATGTAATTAGGATCCTGTAGTTATTAATTCAACAGTCATGGAAGTTTGTACTTAGAAAGGTTTTTTGATGTTTGAGGTCTGGATGTACTAGAAGTGCTAGTACACTGGATGCTCTTAGGATGTAAAACAGTTGGTTGTTATGGTAATATTCACATTTATTACCAAAAAAAAAAAATTTATTTTCTATTTTATCCATGAATATTGTAAGGACTTTGGAGGAATAGCTTTAGAGATTAATCCCCGATTTGTTATCCCGGCCTTAAAGTGGGATAGAATAATATTTCAATTCTGATATAAATTAATTCTGGGATTGCTAAGCTCGAATTCAAAAATTTAAACAAGTGTGAAATAATATAATTTGCATCTAAGTATTGTCCCTTATCCAACCGACCAAACGACCCCTTATAGTTTTCTTTTTTCTTTTTACCTCTTCCCTTCTTAAGAAAAGTAATTAAGAAAACTTCTTGGGATGTTTGGCTTCAATATTTTGCTAGACTGGAATAAGATGCAAGAGTCACATCATTTAGATTAAATATTTTTGTGAGATTCACAATATATTCAAAATGCACGCAGATAGTAAATGAAAAAAAGAAGATGATAAGTGACAACTACTTGGATGATTTCAATTCGATCTCTTCCAAGCATTTTTCAATGTTAAATTGAGACTGTTTCCTCTTTCTTTTTTTTGGTTGCCCCGGTATCCGTATTGGAGCCCGACTATATCCGGATTCGTGCCGCGTAGGGCCGGAAAGCGCTCCCTACCAAGGATTTTTCCATACCCAGGGCTCGAACTCGAGACCTCTGGTTAAGGGAGGAGCAGTCCCATCCACTGCACCACATCATTTGGTGGTAGACTATTTCCTCTTTCAAGGCTTGTTATCCTGAAAGATTTAGAGATCTTGTTAATGTTGCGAGCATTATATATTCCACGTTCCTCTTTACTTTCTTTGTTTATTGATTTTTTCCCGCTATAGTATGATTTTTGAAATGGAGAAAAATATCGTCAAAGAATACAAATGCACAACATATCTTAATTTATAGCTGGCCAATATCACGTTTGTATGGAATACCAAAAAATGAGTTTGTTAGAGTTTTGGATTATTGAGCAGAAGATAGTTTGTACGAAAAATTATTTGCTCGGACAAATTAATGTTAGATATTCCGTATTTAAATTAATCATTTGGATATATAACTAAAGAGACTAAAGCAATTGGACCTCAGAAAAGATTCTCAAGATTTTGAGTAATTGTTACACAACTAGCCGGTCGAATTTAATATTAATTTTTTATAATCATTATGCATAGATTATACATAGTTATATAAAATTAACATATATTATATATGAATTATACATATATTATATATCCGTCGTTTATTTTACTTTAAAAATTTAGGTAAATGACTATTTGAATTAATTCTTCATTATACTTTTAAAGGTGAGAAAGAAGGGAAACTAGTCATGTTATGATGCCCGCTTTAGTAGTCTCATAGGTTACAAGTTAAGTGGCTCGTTTTGAACTACTTGTTTGAACAGTGCAACTATTTCTTACCACGTGAAATTTAAAAATAGCCAGATTTACAACTGGTCATTCAAGAATAGCCCAGTTTCAAAAGTAATCGAAATTTAGCCACTTTTCATGTAAAGATAAATCTGAGCGAAAACACTGTTCAAAACCCCGGAAAATGCGCCAGTATATTATGCTGGAGTTCCAGCATAAGTATACTTGAACTCCAGCATATTATACTGGAGTTCCAGGATAAGTATGCTGGAACTCCAGCATAATATGATGGAGATCCAGCTTAAGTACACTAGAACTCCAGCATAATATACTGGAGTTCCACCAAGTATACCGGTCCAGCATAATATACTGGAGTTTGGAGCACCGGTGCTCCAGTCTGGCATACTTGCCCACGTTTGGATTTGTGGTTGGCCTGATTTGAAAGGATGCTGTCATTAAATTTGGAGGGCACCTTACGTAGATCTTTCTTTCGTACTCCTCCTTCTGGACAAATACCTTGATTCCATCTAGCCATGCATGAAGTGGTCTTGTTTCACAGTTGTAGATGATGTCGACGCCCCCTTTTTCTAAAGCGAAATCGGGTTTACGACATTTGGGAGGACAACTTTATTCCCGTTTGGGAATTGGATTTTTGGAATTGAAGAGTCGCCACCTAATGATTGAATGCATTAGGACACTAAGAAGGGTTTTGAGTTGGAAAACCAGAGTTCGGGTAAGGGCTAGAAATTATCTCAAGGGGAAGGTGTTAGGCACCCCTTAAGATCCACTAGTGTGGTTCCCGGCCATGCTATGTTGTGACTTTAATGCAACTAGATACACAAAGGATTTTACACACAAGGGCTGCAAATAAATACGTGACAAGTATGTGGGATCAAGGTCTAAATGATCTACAATTTGTTTAAAAGGGGGACTAAACATAGAAAATTAATCAATATATTGAATAAACAAAGAAGAAAAATCTGGAAGAAAAGGCATAATGCAGTAAAATTAAGGAGGAGTTTTGAGTAGTGGAAAAGACAGGATTTTATAGATATTAAACAAAGTTGTATAAGAAAAGGGGTCCTAGGTTTATAAATCACATGGATCATCCACACAACACCGGTAGTCAATTGTACGCGTAGTGTTATCGTGTGATCATCATCTCCATGTCTACCCTTCCCACCCCGTTAAGGTATTAAGCGCGAAATAGTCTCGTTTACTTATTGCATGCTATTACCCGTCCCACCTATCAGTCCTGGAGGCTTTTAGGACTACTAATCCTAAAGGGAAGAAGCTTGGCTTTTCAGAGGTTTAAAAAGGTTAAAATACTAAGGCGTCAAACAAAACACATGAAAGCAGTTATGGGAGCACAAAACAATTAAGGCCCAGATAAACCTCCTTTAATCACAGAAAATCATGTAGTTTAGCACATCTTACATGTACTGATTAGGTCGAAATTATGCTTAACGTTAGGCAGACCGGTTCATTACATATTTTCAGGCAAGAAGTTCGCATTAGGCTCGCCTGGCTGCAACTTCTCGAAGACCAGTGCAATTAATTAACTACATACTTGTTTGCCTACGTGATGGCCTATAGGCATGGCATCTACTGGTTTCATGAATAAAGAAACAAACTGATTAAGAAAGTTGCTAGTTTTAACAGAATGATGCGAGTTTTGTAAGTAGTGCTAATCTTAAAACGGGTGATTCAGATTTGATTGATAATTCCTATAGGCATGCTTTCTAGCGTCGTTAATTTAAACACTTTTTATAGGCGTAGCGAAAGCGCAGAAATACTATAAGCATGGTATCTGAGTACTGTTAGTTTTTAACCTATAAATAAGTTTGCCTAGTGAACAATGCATGCGTAGAGTCTGGATTTCTTGTTACTTATAGGCGTGGTATCCATATGGAGATGCAAAATTCCTATAGACATGGTATCTATATGGATGCATAAACCTATAGACATGATATCTATGTGGATGCATAAACCTATAGGCATGGTATCTACGTGGATGCATAAATGTGCAAAGCTGTAGGCAAGATACATGAGTATAGAAATGTGGTAATTCCCTATGAGCATGATATCTACCCCTTTGCATGCATGGTTACCCTTCCCTTTTCACTAATCACCCCAGAGGTTATTACAAACCAAGATGAATCAAAAACTGGAAATAAAATTACAATTAGAACTCTTAAGCTGCATCCAAGGAGCCTAATTCAAACCCAAGGTCTAACAATATGATATGAGCTAACTGCCAGGATCAGGTTCCAAAGCCTTTCTCTTATCTGGGATGTGTCAAAGTTCCAAGGAATTTCAAGAACTCCAGGCAATGCTCACACCCAGATATCAGAACTGAATGAAAGTGCAGTGTGGAAGGGCCAGCCCTCCAATGTCCAGGTTCAGAGGGAGCTCAAGGTCCCAAGGCAAGGCTCATTGGAGGGGGGGCAGAACTTAGAGTCTAGGAACAAGTGTAAGTGCAGTAGAGGGGGTTAGGGAGTGCCAAGGCAGGCTAGTGGTCATGCCTAGCCATATGGTAGGCTGGCACACCCCTGACCAGCCTGTCAGCCAACAATTAAGAGTAAAGACCTATTGAAGGTCAGACTATGGTCTGGACAGTGATTAGGACACTGCCAGACCAAAGTCTCAAACTCAGCATACATATGAAGGGGAATGGGGATGGGAATTGAAAGAGTTTAGGACTCAAGAGGGTCCAGTTCATGTCCATGGACAATAATATCAAGTATTTCCATGTTTTTGAACCATAACTCAGCCATATAAAGGGGATTAGGGTTTGGGATTCATATAAGAATAGAAACAATGAAAGTAAAACTTGTAGAAAGTTACAGCATGTAGACAGTAAACCCAACAAGGAATGGACTATAGAATAAACACATAGGGGAAGAGGCAGGAATTAAACATAAGAACATACCAGTTGCAGAAAAGTAAGCAAAGAAAAGCAGGATTCTTTCAAGCAAAGCCACAATCAGAGAAAGCCCTTTATGCTTGTGAGTTCAGAGAACTCGAGTGTTTGTGAAAATTCTAAGTGTATTTGAGAGTATTCAGTGAAAGTAATCAGAACTGATCGTGTTGAAAGTGCAGAAGGGCATCCCCTTTTATAGTGTAGAGAAACAAGTAAGAAAGGTAAGAAAACCTTTTAAAAATCAGTCACAAATATTCTCCCTACAGTCAAGGGATTTAATTTCAAACGGGAGAATGTAAATAAGGAAAGGAAATTTGAGTAAAATCTGTCACAGTAGCATAAGAAGGGAGAATACATAAGGTTTATTTAAGGAATGCATTCAACAGTACTCGATTTGTAAAGAGAAAGGAAAGGGAATCAATCAGACAACTAACAAAATCAAAGTAAACAGGTTTGATTCGAATGAACCCAGTCAGGAATAGGTAGAGGAGGGCTCAAACAAAGAAAATCAGTAGCAATCAGTCGAGACCCCATCAAAGGAGTCCAAAATCAATCAAGTAGTTGTCAAAACCTTTTGAAAGAGGAGTTTCTCATATATAAAGCAAACAAATCAAACAGAAAGTCTAACATTGCAAGGTTTAGGATCATAAAACAAAAGAATACGAGTTCAGTCATAGATTCATAGTGCGTCTGAAGGTCCAGGGTCCCAAAGTGAAACCCTAATCTAGTTTATCAAAGAAACCCCCAAATTCTAGGGTTTCAAATCGAATCAAACACAGAAACGAGAAGGCAAGTGAACAGACTCAAGGAGTCTCATGAGAAACAAACAGACCATGATAGCAGGTTTGAAACAATCAGAGAAAGAAAATCGATTTGAGAGCATAAAAGGACACGTTTTGGAAACTCGGAACTTAGACAAGTCCAGAATAGACGAAACATGCTTAACAAGAACACAAACAGAGATCAGAAAAACAAAAGTTAAGAAACTCAGTAGTAAACACACACAGTAGAAGAGTGAGGAAAATTTAACACAGATTAATAATGTGAGCACACATATAAAAGAAAAGAAGGACAATACATGCGTAATAGAGAAGGAAAACATACGAGCATAATACAGACAAACATCTAAAAGAAAAGAACAACAAGAATCAAAAGACTTTCAAAAACCCTAATTTGAAATCAAACGATTTTTGAAAAGGAAATTTGGGGAAAACACTCAAAACGTCAAGAAGAACATAGACATAGCACAGATCTAAACAAATAACGGTGAAAGAACCTCGAATGGCTTAGGGTTTCAGAGAAACCCTAGAAACGAGAAAGGCTTGGAAGAACAAGATCAGATCATGAGTCGAAGCGGTCAGGAATCAAGCTTCCACTGTTTGAACATGCCGGAACGTGGCCGGAAAACCATAGATCTACGGATCTGAGATGGATCTGAAAAGAGACCATCGAGGTCAAGCCTCCAAACCTTGAGTAGCTTAGGCTCGGGGGTGATAGAGGGTGAGCATAGGCCATCCATGGCTGGACACGCCATGGATTCCGGTGGGAATGAGGTGAGATAAGGCGGGAGGTGATTAGGGTTTAGGAGAGGTTAGAGAGCGTTTCAGAGATGAGGGGTTTCAAGGGCGGGCCTTTGTGCAAATGACCTAGGGTTAGAGGGTTGGGTGACTAAAAAAGGAAAGGAAGGATATTGGTCGTTGATCAAAATGATCAACGGCTCAGATTTAAAAGAAAGCTGGGCGGGTTTAGCAATTGGGTCATTTAATTTGGGGCGGAATTGGGTCGAATTGGGGGCTAAAATTGAAAGGGGGGAAGGGCTGTTATTGAAATAGAAATAGGCTAAGTGTTAAATAGCCAATTTTCCCCTTTTTATTTTATAAAAATAATAATAATGATTTCTAAAGCAAATTAAAAATACTGGGCCAACAAATACTATATAAATATTAATTTAAAAAATACTGGAAATAATTTTTATAGCTATAAAATGCTATTAACCGTAAAGTAGGCTATAATTGCAATTACACGCAATTTAGCTTTAAAAAAATACCAAATAAATTTGTAAAAATGTACAAAAATCACCTTAATTATATTTTGGTGTAAATATGAGAATGAAATAAGTTATTCACCAAAAAATGATAATTTGGGGAATAATTATTGGATTTTGTGGTATTAAAATATGCAATAACTTAGTTTAAAAATCATTTAAATTTTGGAAAAAGTACCAAAACTTGGTATGCTCATATATGCGTATATATGTTATTTTGAAAAAATATCTAGGGAAAAATTGGGTATCAACAGCTGCCCCTCTTTACCCGGGAAGGATGAAAAAGTTATCGGGTAAAGATAGGATGGCCAATTTTGACCGAAAGAGGTGATTTGCAAAGAATTTTGACCGAGCTCTGGTTCTTGAGCTGCCTACATATCCCTGGCTTTACAGGAATCAGGCCATATGTAGTTCAGGAACCATCGGCGGAATATGCCAATAGAGTTTCGAAAAGGGACGGACGCGATGTTTAGGTTGTAGCTGAAATCTGATAGGCTGTGGGAACTGGAGCGGGATCGGTCCTGTTGAGATGGCCGTTGCTAGCCGGCGTACCTGCAAGTGAGCAATACAACGTATAATGTGCGTAAATTTAAACGTGCAAGTTCCCTTTGGACCATGAATGTTGTCTTTGGACGGTTGTCGACGTCCTCAGACCATGATGTCCTGGGCCATGAAGCGCATAATAAGGGATTCACAGGCCATGAAATGNGTTAGAGAGCGTTTCAGAGATGAGGGGTTTCAAGGGCGGCGCCTTTGCGCAAATGACCTAGGGTTAGAGGGGTTGGGTGATTAAAAAAGGAAAGGAAGGATATTGGCCGTTGATCAAAATGATCAACGGCTCAGATTTAAAAGAAAACCGGGCGGGTTTAGCAATTGGGTCGTGGGTTGGGTATTTTAGGAATTGGGTCGTTTAATTTGGGGCGGAGTTGGGTCGAATTGGGGGCTAAAATTGAAAGGGGGAAAGGGTTGTTATTGAAATAGAAATAGGCTAAGTGTTAAATAGCCAATTTCCCCCTTTTTATTTTATAAAAATAATAATAATGATTTCAAAAGCAAATTAAAAATACTGGGCCAACAAATACTATATAAATATTAATTTAAAAAATACTGGAAATAATTTTGCAGCTATAAAATGCTATTAACCGTAAAATAGGCTATAATTGCAATTACACGCAATTTAGCTTTAAAAAATACCAAATAAATTTATAAAAATATACAAAAATTATCTTAATTATATTTTGGTGTAAATATAAGAATGAAATAAGTTATTCACCAAAATGATAATTTGGGGAATAGTTATTGGATTTTGTGGTATTAAAATAGGCAGTAAATTGGTTTAGAAAAAAATACCAAAACTCTTGGGTGTGCTTATATATGCATATACATGCTATTTTGGAAGTATTTTGGGTACAAAAAATACCTAGGGAAAAATTGGGTATAAACAGATGACTGCTGCTTCTAGTTCTACCTGAAATTCCATGTCTTGTACGAGTGGATTGGGATGGTGTGGTGGTGACTGTGGTGGTGATAGAATTGGAGGTGTTACTGGTTCCATTAATGGTGTGTGTGGCTGTGGAACCATGTAGGGTTGGATCCAAGGTGTTGTAGAAGTGGAAATTGGGTAGAATGGCATTTGAAGCAGATGGGGGTGGAGATAAACAGGATCCCAGTATGGTGTTGGAAGCTGTAGCGGCTGATATGGTGCAAGGTAAGGGGCTTGCATCATGGACCAGTGGCATCTTCCAAATATATCCGTCCCCAGTTGCATGCCCTCCGCTAATATTTGAGCAAGATCCCTCGGATTGTTGATGAGAATAGTTACTTCTTGGTTGTGGACCTCCATAGTGAATGTGAGTGCATGGTTTTGAAGACCTGTCTCGAGCCAGGATGTTGGATTTGTCGGTGCATAAGGAGTTTGAGTAGTGTAAATGATGGTGTTTGGCTCCATTATTAGATGTGAGGGAGGAAGTGAGTATGGAGTTTGTTGGTGTTGAAGGCGATGAAAGATCTGCCTGGTGTTGTTGTTGGGTGGTCTGCGTAAGTGATTTAGGTTATTTGAAAACATCGTTTAAGTGCAGAGGAATTGATAATAGATTGGAAATGGTAGGTATTGGAGCTATATTGTAAGATATATTGAAAGCTATATCAGTGGTGGTCGAAGGCGGTGTGATTGAAGGGTCTGGATTTTGTGTGTTAGATTGAGATTGAGTGTGTGGGAATGTAGAAGTAAGGTGATCATCATGAGCTAGTTACATGGGAGCTATAGTATGGTTGATAATTGGGGAGGGTATGCTGGTATTCTGAGACTGTGGTGGGTGCATGCATAATTGTTGGGATAGGTCGCTGAGGTGAATGGACATGAAATGAGCAATTGGTCTTGCATGTGGGATGGGGTAACGTGGCTCTTTGCATGGCCTGTGGTAGGTGTTGGAGTTTGGGTTTTTTTAAGTGGGCCGAGTGGGTTATGTTTCCTAGGAGCATTTGATTGTTAATTGAATGATTTAAGTGGTCGTTATCAATAGGATTAGTAAAAGAATTATCAGTAGTGGAGTCATTTGAGCAGAGGGAATCAAATTTATTAATAGAAAAAAGAGGTGTTGGAGATGGTGTAGTAGTAATTATACGGTTAATAGAGAGATTATTATTAGCAATGGTAAGATTAGTGAAAGGTAAAGTATTTGGAGTATTAAACAAGTTTATGCTATTGACATGCATACCTGATGGTCGAGTAGGATTAATTATGGAAACGGGAACTGATTGGAGTGGGTTTGCTTTGGGGTGGTTCATTCTCATAATGGATTTCTTAGAAAATTGGACAGTTTTCCACTCTTCAGTAGATGGAGATGGAAGTATAGAAGGTATAGGGTTTGTAGTTGGCGATTTGTTCAAGGAAGATAATTCTATGGTATTGGTGTTTAACACTGAAGAGGTACAATTTCTTTGGTTATGGCCCATTCTACCACACTTAATACACAACAAATTTAATCTTTCATAAATGATATGTTGCTTGTGATTACCAATATAAATGTGTGTTCTTAATGGTTGATCTAAAGGTACTTCAACACATAGCCTTGCATATCTTCCTCTTGTGGTGGAAGAAGTGCAAGTATCAACAGTGAGTAATTTACCTATTTTATTTCCCAATTTTTGAAGAATCTGAAAATCATAAAATTCAGTAGGTAATTCTGGTAGACGTAACCAGATGGCGAGTATTTGATTTTTGTTTCTGAAGCCATAAACTTGGGTTTCCATTGACGAACGGAGAGGAAATGATTTAAAATAAACCAAGGTCCATCTTACAAAGCATGAATCTTATTTTCCTCTTTTTGAAATTTGATGAGGAAGAAATCTGAACCTAGGTCTATAAGTGGTAGGTTTTCAGTAGGTTTCCATAAGGCGTATATTTTTTGCCTAAGTATTTGATGGCCAATTTTTCGACCATATACCTTGATAATTGCTGCATGTTTCCATTGTGAGTAAATTCTGTTTTTTTCTTCAATGGATAGTGGGATAAAGATGGAGGGATCAGTAGGTGCCTCCTTTTCATCCGATATATCTAAGGAAAGATGTAGTGATGAAATTTTTTAGGCTGTGAAGATGGTGTATTATGAGATAGGAGGGTGTTCAGGTATGGTTTATTGACAAATTGAAAAGAATTTGAAGGAGGTTCGGTTGAGTCAATATTCATGTTGCCATCAGAGGTGGCTGGGGAGTTGATTAGTGAATTTGGCGAGGAGATGGAAGCTGAATTCATGGTAGTACAATACATGTCTGGTGGTTTGGGGGATATTGGAGATGAAGACTCATAAGGTTTAGGGTTCATACTAGAGAGCATTTTTCTTTTGTTCTTTAAGTCACATAGACCTTGTCTTCTATAAAGTTTCAAATATCAATAATGATAGAAACTGATTCCTTAATTTAGGGAATCTGATTATTTTTAAACCTGCATATATTATTTTCAAATTTCAAATATGCTCAAATTGTAAAAAAATCTATTATTTATGAAATAAACAAATAGTGATGCTATTAATGACAGCAGTATTTAATAAGTGATCAGCTATGTAAAATCTCTAAACGGGATTAGGATGTACGTAGAATTTTTGGATCACTGATGCGCTGAAAGTAAACTTTTAATGTCTAAAGCGTGTTCTTCTCTCAAATAAGCTGAAAGAAAGTAAAAGGAAATGTGTAACTGAAAAAAATGATAGATTTTTCTTTAAGAAACAAAAACAAAAATCTGTCTGTCGGTAAAAACTTATCCACACCTGGTGTTTATATCCAACCAATAAGCAAATGACATATGCCACCTTATTTAACTACAATTATCAATACTTAACTATAGTTAACACATGATCTTAAATAATACTAATATTAAAATATTTAATATATTATATATAGTTTATGCTCTTTACGGTATCACTGCCATTACCAATAATGTATTCCAAGATTTCACAAAAATTATGTAAAAAACTACTTTATCCCTAGACTCTATTTTTTGACAGTATTATTTCTCGCAAGAAATTTAAAATTATACAAAGTCATACCATCAAATCAATATAAGTTTTCACCATTGAACACCATTTATTATTCTGCATCAAGTTTAACTTAGCAATAAAAAGTACAAATTACTATCATAACCTATGCCTCCCAAGTCCGAGAGTGCAAAACTAATTGAGCAACATATACACGTAAAAGAACAGGAACATTCATGGCTATGGCTCTTAATCTAATTCCCAAATACATATATTGTTGTTTCGGAATTATGCTTTTCGCTTGAACAAGATCGGAAATAATTTAGTACTTCGAAATTCAGCCAAACACTTGAAGAAGATTAGGAATAAAAGAAAAAAGAACGAGGAAGTTGACGGCAACCCTATGTTTCTCGAAGTTATGTTAGTATAAGTTTTTCTGAAGTTATGTTAGTATATATGACTTACTTCCTTTTTAATTTTTATTTATTTATTTTAAACAAAATTCCTAATAGACTTTAGTTTGTCTTATATGGTTAACTTAACTATATTGGATGTAAACCCCCGGTGAGGATAAGTTTTTACCCTATCTGTCCATGTACTAAAAACAAGCTCAAATCTAATGAATTGAAAGTTTAACTCAAGTAACTTACGCCTGCAGTTGTTTAATTAACATATGGAGTATTTTACCTTGTCAGAGGCGGCTCAATAGTACTGGAGGCCTAAAGCCAAGACGTGTTAAGAGGCCTTAAACTTGTTTAATAAATTTAGATATTTTTGTTGAAGTTTATTTTTTTCCCTTTTTGAGATGCAATTTCATCTTGATGATGTAACCAACCCCCTTTAATATTTGTTGAAACATTACTAACCTTTGATAAGATTTTATTAAGTTTAATTTTAAATTTTTGCTTTTCACATAACCGTCAACATAACTTATTATATAGCATTGCCTCCTAAAGTAACAATCATGTAGAAATTTGTATTTACAAAGATGACAAGTATTTTACGATCTAATTAGTTTGAAGCGTTCCTACAGAGATCTTGAAAGAAAATATCTTGCAAAGTTAGAGTCTATGGTTCATGGATACTATGACTCAGGCTGGTTTATTTCCAGCAGACCTAGCCACTTCACAGGCAGAAGGGGGGGGCCCAGACCCCTACTGCTCAGGCTCCAGGCAATGCAGCTGCGGTATATCAGACTCCGGGTGCACTACCCGCAGATGGAGCTCAGCCAGTTGCTGCAGCGGCACCCCAGCCCAGGCCAGCTGTGGATGGTGATCCACAGAAGCTATTAGACAGATGGACCAGGCTTCATCCTCCAGTCTTCGGGGGTGAGCATCATGAGGATGCTCAGGACTTCATAGATAGGTGCAGGGACAGACTGCACAACATGAGGATATTGGAGTCGCATGGAGTTGACTTCACTACCTTTCAGCTCGAGGGTAGGGCTCGTAGATGGTGGCAGTCCTACGTTCTCGGCAGACCAACGGGTTCTCCTCCCATCACTTGGGATCAGTTTGTACAGTTGTTCTTGGATAGGTATATCTCGCCCTCTGAGAGGGAGGAGCTGCGGTACCAGTTTGAGCAGCTCGAGCAGGGTCAGATGTCTGTGACTGACTATGAGGCGAGGTTTTCCGAGTTGTCCCGCCATGCACTCATGATACTTCCTACAGATGCGGAGAGGGTGCGGAGGTTTGTCGCTGGATTGCAGCCCGGTATTCGATTTAGTATGGCTCGAGAGGTGGAGATGGGCACAGAGTATCAGCTAGTGGTCGAGATTGCTCGTCGGATTGAGGGATATCGCCAGAGGGGTAGAGAGCAGATACAGCAGGATAAGAGAGCTAGGTTCTCCGGCGGGTTCAGGTGCCCCAGCTAGGGGAAGAGGTCAGTATGGGAGAGGCCAGCCTAGTAGGCCACCAGTTTCAACACCACCTCCTACCCGGGGGGCTCCAGCACGCCCCTATCTCAGTGCTATGCCAGAGACTTCCTACCGCCCGCCAGCCATTCAGGGTTCCTCCAGTGGGTATTCAGGTCCCAAGGGTCCTCCTAATTCTTATTTCAGTGCCATGCCGGAGAGTTCATGTCGTCCACCGGCTATCCAGGCTTCTTCCAGCGGTTCTACAGGTTATCAGGGTCAGCCATCAGGGCAGCAGGTCGCCGCCCCGCGCTGTTGCTTTAAGTGCGGAGATCCCGGTCACATGAGGAGATACTGCCCCAGGCTTCGGGGCAAGGCAGTGCAGCAGGGTCAGCAGCCCATGATTCCAGCACCAGCTGCCCAGCCACCTAGAGGTGGAGGGCAGACGGGTAGAGGCCGTCCTAGAGGTAGAGGCCAGACAGGGAGAGGTCAGCCAGCTACTACTCAGTCAGGTGGAGGTCAGACAGCCGGCGCTCCAGCCAGGTTCTATGCTCTTCCAGCCAGGCCGGATGCATTGGCCTCAGATGCCGTCATCACAGGTATTATTCCCGTTGGTGGTAGGGATGCTTCGGTATTATTTGATCCAGGGTCTACTTATTCATATGTATCATCCCTGTTTGCTCGCTTCCTGGTTATTCCTCCTGATCCCTTGGGTGTTCCTGTTCATGTGTCCACTCCTGTGGGTGATTCTGTGGTTGTGGATCGGATCTACCGGTCCTGTGTGGTCACTTTCTGTGGTCTCGAGACTAGAGCAGATCTTCTGTTGCTCGATATGATTGATTTTGAGGTCATCCTGGGCATGGATTGGTTATCTCCATATCACGCCGTCCTTGATTGCCATGCCAAGACTGTTTCACTAGTGATGCCAGGATCGCCGAGATTGGAGTGGAAGGGTTCCACAGTTGATATGCCTAGCAGGGTTATTTCTTTCTTGAAGGCTCGACACATGGTCGAGAAGGGGTATTTGGCCTATCTAGCTTATGTTCGAGACGTCACTATAGAGTCTCCGACGATTGATTCAGTGCCAGTAGTCCGAGAGTTCGCCGATGTTTTTCCTTCTGATCTTCCTGGCATGCCTCCGGATCGCGATATTGATTTCTGTATTGATTAGGCTCCAGGAACTCAGCCTATATCTATTCCTCTATACCGTATGGCTCCTAAGGAGTTGAAGGAGCAGCTAGAGGAGTTGTTAGCAAAGGGGTTTGTCAGGCCCAGTGTATCACCTTGGGGCGCACCAGTGCTATTTGTGAAGAAGAAGGATGGGACCATGCGGATATGCATTGATTACAGCCAGTTGAACAAGGTCACCATCAAGAACAAGTACCCGTTGCCTCGTATTGATGATTTGTTCGACCAGCTGCAGGGAGATAGGGTGTTCTCTAAGATTGACCTGAGGTCAGGGTATCATCAGCTGAGGATTCGGGACTCGGATGTTCCGAAGACTGAATTCAGGACTAGATATGGCCACTTTGAGTTCCTGGTGATGTCCTTCGGCTTGACTAATGCACCAGCAGCATTTATGGATCTGATGAACAGGGTATTCAGGCCTTATATTGATTCCTTAGTCATCGTCTTCATTGACGACATCTTGATATACTCACGTAGCCTGGGGGAGCACGAGCAGCATTTGAGAGTAGTGCTTCAGACCTTGGGAGAGCAGAAGCTGTATGCTAAGTTCTCCAAGTGTGAGTTTTGGCTTGAGTCAGTTGCATTCCTGGGGCATATTGTGTCCGGAGAGGGTATTAAGGTAGATCCCAAGAAGATTGAGGCAGTTCAGAATTGGCCACGTCCCACCTCAGTGACCGAGATCAGGAGTTTCCTGGGATTAGCAGGGTATTACCGGCAATTTGTGCAGGGCTTTTCATCTATTGCCTCGCCCTTGACTAGGCTGACCCAGAAGGGTGCCCCATTCATTTGGTTCGATGATTGTGAGGAGAGCTTCTAGAAGCTAAAGACCGCATTGACTACGGCACCAGTTCTTGTATTGCCTTCCGGTTCGAGGATGTATACGCTATATTGCGACGCTTCACGCGTTGGTTTGGGATGTGTGTTGATGCAGGAGGGGCGAGTTATTGCATATGCCTCGCGTCAGCTGAAGATTCATGAGAAGAATTACCCTGTGCACGATCTGGAGTTGGCAGCGATTGTTCATGCTTTTAAGATATGGAGCACTATCTGTATGGGGTGCCTTGTGAGGTTTACACCGATCACCGCATCTTACAGCATCTATTCAAGCAGAGGGATCTCAATTTGAGGCAGCGCAGGTGGCTTGAGCTGCTAAAGGATTATGACATCACCATTCTTTATCATCCGGGCAAGGCGAATGTGGTCGCGAATGCCTTGAGCAGAAAGGCAGAGAGTATGGGTAGCTTGGCATTCATTCCAGCAGAGGAGAAGCCCCTAGCTCTGGACATTTAGTCCTTAGCTAACAGGCTTGTGAGATTGGACATTTCAGAGTCCAACCGAGTTCTAGCATGTGTGGCTGCTCAGTCGTCGTTATTGGGGTAGATTAGGGACCGACAGTTCGATGATCCACATTTGGCGGTTCTTAGAGAGACGGTACTTCAGGGAGGTGCCAAGGAGGTTTCTATTGGCGAGGATGGCGTTCTGCGACTCCAGTGTCGTCTATGTGTTCCTGATGTTGATGGTCTGAGGAAGAGGACCCTAGAGGAGGCACACAGTTCGCGGTATTCTATCCACCCGGGAGTTACGAAGATCACCGTGATTTGAGGCAGCATTACTGGTGGCGGGGGATGAAGAAAGACATAGTGAAGTATGTGACCAAGTGTTTGAATTGCCAGCAGGTCAAGTATGAACATCAGAGACCAGGTGGCCTACTTCAGTAGATGCCCATACCAGAGTGGAAGTGGGAACCCATCACCATGGACTTCGTAGTTGGGTTACCGCGGACTTCGCGGAAGGTTGATTTAGTGTGGGTCATTGTGGATAGATTGACCAAGTCGGCCCATTTCATTCCAATGGCGAGTACTTATACATCGGAGAGGTATGCTCAAATTTATATTCGGAAGATAGTCCGATTCCATGGTGTGCCAGTTTCCATCATATCAGACAGAGGCCCTCAGTTCACTTCCCATTTCTGGAGAGCCGTGCAGAGTGAGTTGGGGACTCGTGCAGAGCTTAGCACAGCATTCCATCCCCAGACCGACGGACAGTCAGAGCGGACAGTGCAGATCTTGGAGGATATGCTTAGAGCATGTGTGATTGATTTTGGAGGGCAGTGGGATCAGTTCTTGCCCTTAGCGGAGTTTGCGTACAATAACAGCTACCACTCCAGCACAGAGATAGCCCCGTACGAGGCTTTATATGGTCGACGTTGTCATTCTCCTATCGGGTGGTTTGATCCTGGTGAGGCCAAGTTATTTGGCACAGATTTGGTACAGGATGCCTTGGATAAGGTAAAGTTGATTCAGGAGAGGCTTCGTACAGCTCAGTCTAGACAAAAGAGCTACGTGGATCAGAAGGCGCGGGATGTATCATACATGGTTGGCGAGAAGGTTCTCTTGAAAGTCTCGCCCATGAAGGGCATTATGAGGTTCGGGAAGAAGGGCAAGTTGAGCCCAAGGTTTATTGGCCCCTTTGAGGTGTTGAGACGAGTTGGGGAGGTTGCTTATGAGCTTGCTTTACCCCCTAGTTTATCGGAAGTTCACCCAGTTTTTCATGTTTTGATGCTTCGGAAGTATCATGCCGACCTATCCCACGTGTTGGACTTCAGCACCATTCAATTAGATGAGGGTTTGGGCTATGAGGAGGAGCCAGTTTCTATTATTGATAGACAAGATCGCCAGCTGAGGTCCAAGAAGATTTCTGCGGTGAGAGTCCAGTGGAGGGGCCAACCGGTCGAGGAGGCGGCATAAGAGTCCAAGGAGGACATGCGGAGCAGATATCCCGACTTATTCAGCAGTCTAGGTACTCTTCTCTGTCCGTTCGAGGACGAACGTTTGTTTAAGAGGTGGAGAATGTAACGACCCGACCGGTCGTTTTTCCTTTTAGAACCCCGTTCCCCTAAATAAAGCTTCCCGTATTTTCTTTAACTAAGTTACGACTTGCAGAGGCGGTCGGTTCGGGAGTTGGAAGAGTTTTGAGTGAAATATGCCTAATTGTTTCTTTAAGGTTTCCATAAAAGGCCAAGTTTGACTTCGGTCAACTTTTTGGGAAAACGGACCCGGACTCGTGATTTGACGGTCCCGGGAGGTCCGTGGAAAAATATGGGACCTGGGCGTCTGCCCGGAATCGAATTCCGAGGCCCCTAGCCCGAGTAATAAATTTTTATTGAAAATTGTTAAACTGAAATCCTAAGAGTTTAATAAAAAGGAAAAAATGCTTGATCACATAGATATCGGGCCTGTATGTTGGTTCCGAAGCCCAGTACAGGTTCGGTATAATTTTTTAGTCTTGTCTGTGAAATTTGGTGAGAAACGGGATTGATTTGACATGATTCGGATGTTCAGTTGAAAAGTTAGGAATTTAGGTGTTCTTGAGGATTTCATGCATTTTTTTGTGTAAATCCATGGTTTTAGGTGTTAATTATGCAATTTGATTGGTTGAGCAAGTTTGCACATGGTTGTAGGACTGGTATGAGTGTTCAGAGTGGAGCCCCGAGGGCTCGGGTGAGATTCGGGCATAGTTGGAGTTGAGAAAACATACCAATTTTCTGGTATGTTTTGGCCCCTGCTGCAGGTCTCGCAGTTGCGAGATATTGTTCGCAATTGCGAGTGAGACATCGCATTTGCGAATTTGGGGTGGCTGGGCAGGAGTCGCAATTGCGACCTTATTCTTCGCATTTGCGAAACCAGGGGGGTTCGCATTTGCGGACTTTCCTTCGCTTTTGTGATCGAGGCAGGGGGAGGGGTATGTTCGCATTTGCGGTCGAAATGTCGCAATTGCGATATCGCAATTGCGAGCCCAGTGTCGCAATTGCGACATCAGAGGGCTGGGAAGGGTTTTTAAAAACGGGACTTAAGAGCATTTATTTCATTTCTACACTACACTTGGGACGATTTGAGAGCTTCCAAAGAGGAATTTCAACATAACCTTGTGAAGGTAAGTTATTTCCACGTCATCATTAGTTTAAATACATGTATATTAGGTAGATTAAACATAAAAACTAGGTGAAATCAAAGATTAGAGCTAGACCTGGGTTTAAATAAACTAAGATTTGACCACGAATTTTGTTATGGAATGAACTAGNTGGGCGATTTTGGTGCTTCCAAAGAGAGGGTTTTAGCATAGCATTGTAAGGTAAGTAATCCCCATTCCTCCTTAGTTAAATATATGTATATTAGGTAGATTAAACACTAAAAATTAGGTAAAATCAAAGGGGTTAGAGCTAGACCTAGGGTTTTAATAAAACTAAGATTTAAGCATGGAATTTGTTATGAAATGGACTAGAATTTATATATTATTGATCCTTAGGTTGTAGAGAACAATTTCCTTCGAAAAATATCGGAATCCGGGCACGTGGGCCTGGGGTTGGAATTTAGTAAACTTGTGGAAAAAGGTGGGAAATTACTTAAATAGTTAGAATTCGACCTTTAAAAGCCTTTATTGACTAGTTCTTACCATTTTAACTAGTTTGCGATCGTTCGGCTTCGAAATAAGAGCTTGGGCTTGTTCTTGATATTGGAAGCGCGCTTTGGAGCGAGGTGAGTCTCCTTTCTAATCTTGTAAGAGGGAATTGTCCCCATAGGTGTAATAACTGAATAATTGTTGCTAAATGCGGGGGCTACGTACGTACTAGGTGACGAGAGTCCGTGCGTAGCTACTATGATATTAATTGTATGGGTAGTTTAGGACCCACATCGTGCCTAATTTGGAAGTATCTCTTATTTAAATTGCCACTATGATTATTCATGATATGCTACAGACTTAAAGGAAATATGAAGTGAACGTATGAACTTGTTAAGCCTTGGTAAGAGCTTCCTGGTATGTGTATGAACCTTCGTGTGCATTGTTGATGTTTTCTTGATATTAATGGATCGGGCCAATCGCCTCGGTGAGAATAGATGCATCGATGGTTCGTGCCGTTCGACCCTCGGCAGTGCACATTTTTAATTCTGTTGGAGCGAGCCATCGACCTCGGTGTGATTGCATATGATATGTATAGATATGCTGATACTCGAACATGACATGCCCACTTGCTTGGAAATTGGAAAATGTAAAATGGAAACTGAAGTAAGGACAAGAATATGATTACTGCTCTTTGTTATAACTTGTTGAATATTGGTGACTTTCATGCTTAGAATAGCACAATTATATTATATTATCTTGACCCTAGTGAGTATCAAGTCGACCTCTCGTCTCTACTTCTTCGAGATTAGGCGGGATACTCACTGGGTAAATATTGTTTATGTACTCATGCTACGCTTCTGTACTTAAATGTGCAGGGTCTGAGGGAGGTGGATCCGGTTATTTCTCTGGTGCGTATTCGTGAGCAGACTCGGGACTTCTACGGTGAGCTGCTTTCCTTCCATGTCGATCCGCAGCCGAAGAAGTCTTTCTTTTGTATTGTTATTTTCTGTCTATTCGGATCCAGACAGTAGGGTAGTGTGGTATTCTTTTGGATGTATATTCTACTAGTTGCCCGTAGCTTGTGACACCAGGTTCTGGCACACACTTTGGTAGACGATTATTTTGAGGTTGTGTAACTATTCTATCATATTATTTATCTCTCCTGGTTTTAGCTTCCAAGTTGAGAATTTATTCCGCTTATTCTAATTAAAAAGAATATGATTGTTTTAGTAATATTTCCGCAATGGCTTGCCTGACAAGGGTGTCAGGCGCCCTCATGACCTTTTGTGAAAATGGATCGTGACAACATGGTATCAGAGCACTAGGTTCACGTAGGTCTCACGAGTTATGGGCAAACCTGATAGAGTCTTGTTGATCGGTACGAAGATGTCTGTATTTATCTTCGAGAGGCTATAGGGTATTAGGAAAGACTACTCTTTATTCATTTCCTGTCGTGCAGTGCTTAGAGTACCAAAATTCCCTCTTCTATTCTCTCATAGATGGTGAGAACTCGTACCGCTGACGTTCCGGACCCGGGAGGAGCTGCTCCCCCCATTGCTAGAGGTCGAGGTAGAGGCCGGGGGAGGGCACCAGCCTGTGGTAGGGGACGAGGGCATCCCAGAGCCATTCCAGTTGCACCACCAGCAGATCCTGTGGAGGACCCTATTATTGAGGAGCATGGCGAGGTGCCCGTAGCTGAGCCTACCCCGGCAGATTTCATGACAGCACCGGGATTTTAGGAGGTCATGGGCCGCATGCTACGGTTCATGGATACTATGACTCAGGCTGGTTTATTTCCAGCAGGCCCAGCCACTTCACAGGCAGGAGGGGGAGCCCAGACCCCTACTGCTCAGGCTCCAGGCTACGCAGCTGTAGTATATCAGACTCCGGGTGCACTACCCGCAGATGGGGCTCAGCCAGTTGCTGCAGTGGCACCCCAGACCAGGCCAGCTGTGGATGGTGATCCACAAAAGCTATTAGACAGATGGACCAGGCTTCATCCTCCAGTCTTCGGGGGTGAGCGTCATGAGGATGCTCAGGACTTCATAGACAGGTGCAGGGACAGGCTGCACAACATGAGGATATTGGAGTTGCATGGAGTTGACTTCACTACTTTTCAGCTTGAGGGCAGAGCACGTAGATGGTGGCAGTCCTATGTACTTGGCAGGCCAGTAGGTTCTCCTCCCCTCACTTGGGGTCAGTTCACTCAGTTATTCTTGAATCGATACATTTCGCCCTCAGAGAGGGAAGAGCTGCGGTACCAGTTTGAGCTCCTAGAGTAGGGTCAGATGTCAGTAACCGACTACGAGGCGAGGTTCTCTGAGTTGTCTCGCCATGTACATATGATACTTCCCACAGAGGCAGAGAGAGTGCAGAGGTTTGTTGGGGATTACATCCCACCATCCGGTCTAGTATGGCTCGAGAGGTAGAGATGGGTACAGGGTACCAGCTAGTGGTTGAGATCACACGCAGGATTGAGGGTTATCGTCTGAGGGGTAGAGAGCAGATGCAGCAAGATAAGAGGGCCAGATTCTCCGGAGAGTTTAGAGGCGCCCTAGCTAGGGGTAGAGGTCAGTTTGGTAGGGGTCAGTCCAGTAGGCCCCCAGTTTCAGCACCACCACCTGCTCGGGGTGCTCCCACGCGTTCCTATTTTAGCGCCATGCTGGAGAGTTCTTATCGCCCTCCAGCTATTCAGGGCATCTCCAGTGGGTATTCAGGTCCTCCAGATTCTTCCGGTCCTCATTTCAGTGCTATGACAGAGGGTTCATACTGTCCACCGGCTATTTAGGCTTCTTCCAGTGGATTTTCAGGTCATCAGGGTCACCCCTCCGGGCAGCAGGTCGCCGTACCGCGGAGTTGCTTTAAGTACGGGGATCCTGGTCACATGAGGAGGCATTGCCCCAGACTTCGGGGCAAGGAAGTGCAGCAGGGTCAGCAGCCCACGACTCCAGCATCAGCTGCCCAACCACCTAGAGGTGGAGGGCAGATGGGTAGAGGCCGTCCTCGAGGTGGAGGCCAGACAGGGAGAGGTCAGCCATCTACTACTCAGTCAGGTGAAGGTCAGACAGCCGGCGCTCCAGCCAGGTTCTATGCTCTTCCAGCCAGGCCGGATGCATTGGCCTCAGATGCCGTCATCACAGGTATTATTCCCGTTGGTGGTAGGGATGCTTCGGTATTATTTGATCCAGGGTCTACTTATTCATATGTATCATCTCTGTTCGCTCGCTTCCTGGTTATTTCTCCTGAGCCCTTGGGTGTTCCTGTTCATGTGTCCACTCCTGTGGGTGATTCTATGGTTGTGGATCGGATCTACCGGTCCTGTGTGGTCACTTTCTGTGGTCTCGAGACTAGAGCTGATCTTTTGTTGCTCGACATGATCGATTTTGAGGTCATCGTAGGCATGGATTGGCTATCTCCATATCACGTCATCCTTGATTGCCATGCCAAGACTGTTTCACTAGCGATGCCAGGATCGCCGAGATTGGAGTGGAAGGGTTCCACAGTTGATATGCCTAGCAGGGTTATTTCTTTCCTGAAGGCTCAGCACATGGTTGGAAAAGGGTGTTTGGCTTACTTAGCTTATGTTCGAGACACCACTGCAGAGTCTCCGACGATTGATTCAGTGCCAGTAGTCCGAGAGTTCGCCGATGTGTTTCCTTCTGATCTTCCCGGCATGCCTCCGGATTGTGATATTGATTTCTACATTGATTTGGCCCCAGGCACTCAGCCTATATCTATTCCACCGTACCGTATGGCCCCTAAGGAGTTGAAGGAACAGCTAGAGGAGTTGTTAGCAAAGGGGTTTATCAGGCCCAGTGTATCGCCTTAGGGCGCACCTGTGCTGTTTGTGAAGAAGAAGGATGGGACCATGCGGATGTGCATTGATTACCGCCAGTTGAACAAGGTCACCATCAAGAACAAGTACCCGTTGCCTCGTATTGATGATTTGTTCGACCAGCTGCAGGGTGCTAGGGTGTTCTCTAAGATTGACCTGAGGTCAGGATATCATCAGCTGAAGATTCGGGACTCGGATGTTCCGAAGACTGCATTCCGGACTAGATATGGCCATTATGAGTTTCTAGTGATGTCCTTTGGCTTGACCAATGCGCCAGCAGCATTTATGGATTTGATGAACAGGGTATTCAGGCCTTATATTGATTCCTTTGTCATCGTCTTCATTGACGACATCTTGATATACTCGCGTAGCCGGGGAGAGCACGAGCAACATTTGAGAGTAGTGCTTCAGACCTTGCGAGAGCAGCAACTGTATGCTAAGTTCTCCAAGTGTGAGTTTTGGCTCAAGTCAGTGGCATTTTTGGGGCATATTGTGTCCGGAGAGAATATTAAGGTTGATCCGAAGAAGATTGAGGTAGTTCAGAGTTGGCCACGTCCCACTTAAGTAATCGAGATCAGGAGTTTCTTGGGATTAGCAGGTTATTATCGGCGATTCGTGCAGGGGTTTTCATCTATTGCATCACCCTTGACTAGACTGACCCAGAAGGGTGCCCCATTCATTTGGTCCGATGATTGTGAGGAGAGCTTCCAGAAGCTCAAGACAGCTTTGACTACGGCACCAGTTCTTGTATTGCCTTCCGGTTCGGGGATGTATACTGTATATTGCGACGCTTCACGCTTTGGTTTGGGATGTGTGTTGATGCGAGGAGGGGACGAGTTATTGCATATGTCCTCGCGTCAGCTGAAGATTCATGAGAAAATTACCCTGTGCACGATCTGGTGTTGGCAGCGATTGTTCATGCTCTTAAGATATGGAGGCACTATTTGTATGGGGTGCCTTGTGAGGTTTACACCGACCACCGCACCTTACAGCATTTGTTCAAGCAGAGGGATCTCAATTTGAGGCAGCGCAGGTGGCTTGAGTTGCTGAAGGATTATGACATCACTATTCTTTATCATCGGGCCAGGCGAATGTGGTCGCGGATGCCTTGAGCAGAAAGGCGGAGAGCATGGGTAGCCTAGCATTCATTCCAGCAGAGGAGAGGCCACTAGCCTTGGACATTCAGTCCTTGGCTAACAGGCTTGTGAGGTTGGACATTTCAGAGCCCAGCCGAGTTCTAGCGTGTGTGGTCGCCCAGTCTTCGTTATTGGGGGAGATCAAGGCCCGGCAGTTCGATGATCCACATTTGGCAGTCCTCAGAGAGACGGTACTTCAGGGAGGTGCCAAGGAGGTTTCTATTGGCGAGGATGGTGTGTTGCGACTCCAGGGCCGCCTATGTGTTCCTAATGTTGATGGTCTCAGGGAGAGGATTCTAGTAGAGGCCCACAGTTCGAGGTATTCCATTCACCCGGGAGTTACGAAGATGTATCGTGATTTGAGGCAGCACTACTGGTGGCGGGGAATGAAGAAGGACATAGTGAAGTATGTGACTAAGTGTTTGAATCGCCAGCAGGTCAAGTATGAACATCAGAGACCAGGCGGCTTACTTCAGCGGATGCCTACACCAGCGTGGAAGTGGGAGCGCATTACCATGGATTTTGTAGTTGGGTTGCCGCGGACTTTGCGGAAGGTTGATTCGGTGTGGGTCATTGTGGATAGATTGACCACGTCGGCCCATTTCATTCCAGTGGCGACTACTTATACAGCAGAGAGGTATGCTCAGATCTATATTCGGGAGATAGTCCGATTGCATGGTGTGCCGGTGTCCATCATATCAGACAGAGGCCCTCAGTTCACTTCCCATTTCTGGAGAGCCGTGCAGAGTGAGTTGGGGACTCGCGTAGAGCTTAGCACATCATTCCATCCTCAGACCGACGGACAGTCGGAGCGGACGGTGCAGATTTTGGAGGATATGCTTAGAGCATGTGCGATTAATTTTGGAGGGCAGTGGGATCAGTTCTTGCCTCTAGCAGAGTTCGTATACAACAACAGCTATCAGTCCAGCATAGAGATGGCCCCATATGAGGCTTTATATGGTCGACGATGCCATTCTCCTATCGGGTGGTTTGAGCCTGGCGAGGCTAAGTTACTTGGTACAGATTTGGTACAGGATGCCTTGGATAAGGTAAAGATGATTCAGGAGAGACTTCGCACAGCTCAGTCCAGTCAAAAGAGCTACGCAAATCAGAAGGCGCGGGATGTATCATTTATGGTTGGCGAGAAGGTTCTCTTGAAAGTCTCGCCCATGAAGGGCATTATGAGGTTCGGGAAGAAGGGCAAGTTGAGCCCAAGGTTTATTGGCCCCTTTGAGGTGTTGAGGCGAGTTGGGGAGGTTGCTTATGAGCTTGCTTTACCCCCTAGTTTATCGGGAGTTCATCCAGTCTTTCATGTTTCGATGCTTCGGAAGTATCATGCCGACCTATCCCACGTGTTGGACTTCAGCACTATTCAGCTAGATGAGAGCTTGGGCTATGAGGAGGAGCTAGTTGCTATTATTGATAGACAGGATCGCCAGCTGAGGTCCAAGAAGATTTCTGCGGTGAGAGTCCAGTGGAGGGGCCAACCGGTCGAGGAGGCGACCTGGGAGTCCGAGGAGGACATCCGGAGCAGATATCCCCACTTATTCAGCAATCCAGGTACTCTTCTATGTCCGTTCGAGGACGAACGTTTGTTTAAGAGGTGGAGAATGTAACGACCCGACCGGTCGTTTTGCCTTTTAGAACCCCGTTCCCCTAAATAAAGCCTCCCGTACTTGCTTTAACTAATTTACGACTTGCGGGGGCGATTGGTTCGAGAATTTCGATGGGGTTTGAGTAGGATATGCCCATTTGCTTCTTTTAGATTTTCTTAAAAGACCAAGTTTGACTTCGGTCAACGTCTTGGGAAAACGGACCTAGATTCGTGATTTGGCAATTTCTGAGGGTCCGTGGGAAAATATAGGACCTGGGCGTGTGTCCGGAATCGAATTCTGAGGTCCCTAGCCCGAGTAATGAATTTTTATCTAAAATTGTTTAATTGAAGCTTTAAGGAATTAAAGAAGCTAAGTAATCATTGATTCCCTAGGTATCGGGCTCGGATTTTGGTTCCGAAGCTTGGTACAGGTCCGTAATGTCGTTTAAGACTTGCCCGTAAAATTTGGTGTCAATCCGAGTAGTTTAAGGGCGTTTTGACCCGTTAGAGGAGAATTAAGAACTTGAAGATTCAATAGTTTGATTCATTTGGTTTTAGGGGGTGATTCCAAGATTTAGCATTGTTTTGAGTGATCCGAGGGTTCGAGTAGGTCCGCCTCGTGATTTCAGACTTGTCGGTATGTTCGGGCGGGGCTCGGGATCCCCGAGCGTCAAACGAGCGAGGTTCGAGCAAAGTAAAAAAAAACTTAGGAAGAGCTGAAGATTTTGCTGCTTCTGTCATAACCGCATCTGCGGTTCTTGCGCCGCAGAAGCGGGACCGCAGATGCGGTCAGGCCATCGCAGAAGCGAAAAGGGCAGGCCAAGGGGAAAAACGCAGAAGCGGCCCAGGGACCGCAGAAGCGGTTCCGCTTATGCGATCCCCAGACCGCATATGCGGTCCAGTCACTTTAGGCCCAAGCGCAGAAGCGGCCCAGTAACCGCAGAAGCGGTTCCGCATATGCGGGCCTCAGACCGCAGAAGCGGTCCAATCCCCTCTTGCCCAGTTCCGTAGATGCGGCCCCATCTTCGCAGATGCGGGACCACAGATGCGGTCTCATAACCGCAGAAGCGGAAATCGCTGGGCAGTGGCCTTCATTTAATTCGAACTCAAACACCATTTTTTCATTTTACACTCCACACTTAGGCGATTTGGGGGCTTCCAAAGAGAGGGTTTCAACATAGCACTTCAAGGTAAGTTACTCCCATTCATTATTAGTTTAAATACATGTATATTAGGTAGATTAAACACTATAAATGAGATAAAATCAAAGGGTTAGAGCTAGCCCTAGGGTTTTAATAAAATTAAGATTTAAGCATGAAATTTGTTATGAAACGGACTAGAATTTACATATTATTGATCCTTAGGTTGTAGAGAACAATTTCCTTCGAAAAATATCGGAATCCAGGCACGTGGGCCCGGGGTCGGAATTTAGGAAACTCGTGGAAAAGGTTGGGAAATTACATAAATAGTTAGAATTCGACCCTTTAAGCCTTTATTGACTAGTTCTTACCTATTTTAACTAGTTTGTGATCGTTCGGCTTCGAATTAAGAGCTTGGGCTTGTTTACGATACTGGGAGCGCGCTTTGGAGCGAGGTGAGTCTCTTTTATAACCTTGTAAGAGGGAATTGTCCCCATAGGAGTAATAATTGAGTAATTGTTGCTAAATGCGGGGGCTACGCACGCGCTAGGTGACGAGAGTCCGTGCGTAGCTACTACTATGTTAATGGTCCGGGTAGTTTAGGACCCACATCATGCTTACTTTACATGACTCTCTATATTATCTTGTTACTACAAGCACCTAGGATATGCTAGAGATTTAAAAAAAAGGGAATAAGAACGTGCTTGTATAATTGTTGAAGTCTTGCTTGGCATTTATGACTACTGATGTGCCTTGTGTGTATACTTGATATTTCTTCTTATTTGTGGATCGGGCCGATCATCTCGGTATGAATAGATTCATCTATAGGCGCGCCGTCGACCCTCGGCAAGTGCACAGTTTATTTCTGTTAGATCGGGCCGTCGCCTCGGCATATTTGCGCATGCTTATATAGCTTTGCCTGAGATTGCTAAATATTGGTACTGCTTTTCATGGCCCGAAATGCATTGTTAATTGTAGTTGTAGTAAACGATTAATCGGAATCCTAGCGAGAATATGACTTATATGCCTTGTTGTAAGTGCTGCCTATCAAAGATTTTCATTGTTAAACTTATACTCAAAATATTATCTGACCCTAGTGAGTACCAAGTCGACCTCTCGTCTCTACTTCTTCGAGATTAGGCGGGATACTCACTGGGTACATATTGTTTATGTACTCATGCTACGCTTCTGTACTTAAATGTACAGGGTCTGAGGCAGGTGGATCCGGTTATTTCTCTGGTGCGCATTCGTGAGCAGGCTTGGGACTTCTACGGTGAGCTGCTTTCCCTCCATGTCGATCCGCAGCCGAAGAAGTCTTTCTTTTGTATTGTTATTTTCTGTCTATTCGGATCCAGACAGTAGGGTAGTGTGGTATTCTTTTGGATGTATATTCTACTAGTTGCCTGTAGCTTGTGACACCAGGTTCTAGCACACACTTTGGTAGATGATTATTTTGGGGTTGTGTAACCATATTATTACAGTATTCAGTTCTTCTGGTTTAAACTCCAATTTGAGTGTTTATTTCACTTATTTTAATTAACAGCAACATAAGTATTTTAGAAATATTTCCGCAAATGGCTTGCCTGACAAGGGTGTCAGGCGCCCTCATGACCTATTGTGAAAATGGGTCGTGACACAAGCCAACGTTAAAGAATATTTCACCTTTTCCTTTATCTTTTAACAACTAAAACTTAACAAAAGTAAATCAGCGGAAATAAATATGGAAGAACATAGTTTAAAAGATTATCTTTATACTAATAACAAAACCGTAGTAAATTCCACCCAGAACTGATGTCACAACTCACGAACAGTCTACGAATACTACAAATAATGGTTTGAACGAAAGGTTTACGTCTGTCTCGGAAGTAGATAAAACAGAAATGAAATAGGATAGAAGGGGACGCCAGGGCCTGCAGACGCCTGCAGGACTACCTTGGGTCTTCGGGAAGCAGTGATAGCAACCAACCTCATGACTAGCCACTAGCTCCAAAATCTGCACAGAAAGTGCGGAGTGCAGTATCAGTACAATTGACCCAATGTACTGGTAAGTGCCGACCCTAACCTCGACGAAGTAGTGACGAGGCTACAGCGGGGCTACAACATATACAACCTGCAACAGTTTATACTACACAAAAAGGAAATACAGAATGTAATAAAGCAATAATTGGCATTAAATAAATTCGGAACCCAGCTGTTCTACTAGTATTCAGCTATAACCAATCCTTAAGGGTGTTTCTACATCACAGTAATAGACCTCAACAGAAATGAATACATAGCAACAACTGATGCGGCGTGCATCCCGATCCCATCATATAAACAACAACAGTATCTGTATTCACCCTTATTACTCCTTGTTGCGGCGTGCAACCCGATCCCACCTGTCCCCCCTTATTACTCCTCAACACATATCACCTTTATTCCTCTTGTTGTGGCACGCAACCCGATCCTACCCATCCACCCTTATTACTCCTTGTTGCGGGATGCAACCCGATCCCACCAGACAATCACATTTCACCCTTATTCCTCCTATTGCGGCGTGCAACCCGATCCCAATATATATATCTGCACCAATCACAAAAGAATAAAGACAAGTGTTTCACAAGCTAACTCGAATCCCCCACATTACATATACCTCAATCCACACAATGGAATATCACTACCATTATGAAACTTCACCAGTGAAAAATACTCAGCGAGACCAACCAAGGTGCACCATAAGGCACCAATAAATCAATATAAGCCAACAGAGTAATAAAATGAAGCTACGAAACAAATAATACTTCAATGGGAACATCAAGAGTTAACATGAAACAATTAAATAATTCACTAGAGAAAACAACAGTTAATATGAAGCAATTAGAAATGGAAACATTTATCAGCAAGTAGCAATTAAGGCGGGAAAGGAAGATATAGGGAAACGGGGAAAGGAGACAGGCTAAACAAGTAATTTGGCGATGCATAGGTACTCGTCACCACATCTATACGCCACACACATGATATCTCACATAGCAAGCAAGTCGGGGATCCCTAATCCCTCAAGTTAAGGTTAGACCAAACACTTACCTCAAGCCAACGGGTATTTCAAAGCTCAACCACCGCTTTACCTCTCGATTCCACCACCAATTCACTCGTATCTAGCCATAATTAACTTAATAACATCAATAAACGCTAAAGAAACCAATTCCAATACACAATTATAGATTTCCCAACATTTTTTCCAAAAAGTCAAAAATCAACCCCGGGCCCGCTTGGTCAAAACCCGATGTTCGGACAAAAAATCGATTACCCATTCACCCCGAGCTCGGATATACAATTGGTTTTGGAATCCGACCTCAAATTGAGGTCCAAATCCCCAAATTTTGAAATTCCTAAATTCTACCCAAAAACACCCAATTTCCCCTGAAAAACCCTAGATTTTGAGATGAAATCATGCAAATAGATGAAATAGATTGAACGAAATAAGTTAGAAATCACTTACCTATGATTTGGAGAAGTTTGGGTCTTTGGAAAATCGCCTATGGGGGTTTAGGGTTCGAGAGAATTGAAAAATGGGTGAAAATCCCGTCTAAGTTTCATTTTGAATAGTTGTAGATGTCGCAATTGCGACCAGAGCTTCACAATTGCGAAGCTAGCAAATGCGAGACAGGCGTCGCAAATGCGAACTTGTTGTATGCCTGCTACTGTCGCAATTGCGAAGGTTACCCCCCCAGATGACTTCGCAAATTCGAACGTTTGTCTGCAAATGCGAACTATCCTGGCCCAGGGCTTCTTCGCAATTGTGATAAAACCCTCGCAATTGCCTAGCCTGTGAAGCTCGTAATTGCGAAGCCTGATCTCGCAATTGCAAGATCAGAGCCTCCAACAAATACCAGATGCAACATCGGATTTTTCTAAGTCCAAACTCACTCCGTGGCCTATCCAAAACTCACCCGAGCCCTCGGGGCTCTAAACCAAACGTACATACAAGTCTAAAAACATCATACGGACTTGCTCGTGCGATCAAATCGCCAAAATAACATCTAGAACGATGAATTCAATACCCAAACTCATGAAATTTCAATATATTTCAAAATTTCTAACTTTTACACCAAAGGTCCGAATTACATCAAATACCTCCGTTTTTCACCAAATTTCACAGACACGACTTAAATATTATATCAAACTTGTACCGGGCTCCGGAACCAAAATACGGGCCCGATACCAACGAGGTCACACACTATTTCCATTTCTAAAATTCTTGTATTTTCCAGCAAACAATTTTCTTCAGAAATTTATTTCTCGGGCTAGGGATCTCGGAATTCGACTCCGGGCATATGCCCAAGTCCCATATTTTACTACGGACCTCCCGGGACCGTCGGAACATGAGTCCGGGTCCGGTTACCCAAAATGTTGATCAAAGTCAACTAAAATCATCTTTTTAAGCCAAAAATCATTATTTCTTAAATATTTCACACAAAAGCTTTCAGGTATCACGCCCGGACTGCGCATACAAATCGAGGAGAGATAAAAGGAGGTTTTCAAGGCCTTAAAACACGGAAACAAATTCTAAAACAAAAGATGACCTTTTGGGTCATCACATTCTCCACCTCTAAAACAACCGTTCATCCTCGAACGGACATAGAAAAGTACCTGAGTCGGTGAAAAGATGGGGATATCGGCTCAACATATCGGACTCGGACTTCCAGGGAGCTGCCTCTACATGCTCACCTCTCCACTGAACACGAACCGAAGGATAACTCTTCGATCTCAACTAACAAACCTACCGGTCTAGGATAGCTACCGGCTCCTCCTCATAGGTCAAATTTCTATCCAACTGGACAGTGCTGAAGTCTAACACGTAGGATGGATCGCCGTGACACTTCCGAAGCATGGACACATGAAACACTGGATGCACAACTGATAAACCCGACGGCAATGCAAGTTTGTAAGCCACCTCTCCTACTCGATCAAGGATCTCAAAAGGCCCGATGAACCTAGGGCTTAGCTTGCCCTTCTTCCCAAATCTCATCACGCCCTTCATGGGCGACACCCGAAGCAACACTCGCTCTCCGACCATGAATGCCACCATCAAGAACCTTACGGTCGGCAAAACTCTTTTGCCTGGACTGACCTGTAGGAAGCCAATCCTGAATGATCTTAACCTTGTCCAAGGCATCCTGTACTAAATCTGTACCCAGCAACCGAGCCTCCCCCGGCTCAAACCACCCGACTGGCGACCGATACTGTCTACCATTTAATTCCTCATAGGGAGCCATCGGGATGCTCGACTGATAGCTGTTGTTGTAGACAAACTCCACTAACGGCAAGAACTGATCCCAAGAGCCTCCAAAGTAAATAACACAGGCGCGAAGAATATCCTCCAAAATCTGAATAGTATGCTCGGACTGCCCGTCTGTCTGAGGATGAAATGCGGTGCTCAACTCGACCCGCGTACCCAACTCACGCTGTACTGCCCTCCAGAAATGCGAGGTAAACTGCGTACCTCGGTTTGAAATGGTAGACACGGGCACACCATGAAGGTGAACAATCTCCAGGATATAGATCTCAGCTAACCGCTCCGAGGAATATGAAACTGCTATAGGAATGAAATGCGCTGACTTAGTCAGCCTATGAACAATAACCCATACTGCATCGAACTTCCTCTGAGTCCGTGGGAGTCCAACAACGAAGTCCATAGTGATATGCTCCCACTTCCACTCAGGAATCTCAATCTGTTGAAGCAAACCACCAGGTCTCTGATGCTCGTACTTTACCTATTGACAATTCAAACACCAAGCTACATATGCAACAATATCCTTCTTCATCCTCCTCCACCAATAATGCTGCCGCAAGTCCCGGTACATCTTGGTGGCGCTCGGATGAATAGAATACCAGGAACTATGGGCCTCCTCTAGAATCAACTCACGAAGTCCATCCACATTAGGCACACCAACACGACCCTGCATCCTCAAAACACCATCATCTCCAACTGTAACCTGCTTGGCACCACCGTGCCGCACTGTGTCCCTAAGGACAAGCTAATGAGGATCGTACTGCCGATCTCTGATAGGCTGAAATAAAGAAGACCGAGCGACTGTGCAAGCTAAAACACAACTGGGCTCAGAAACATTCAACCTCATGAACTGATTGGCCAAAGCCTGAATATCCAAAGCAAGCGGCCTCTCACCGACCGAAATATACGCAAGGCTACCCATACTGGCTGACTTCCTGCTCAAAGCATCGTCCACCACACTGGCCTTCCCAGGATGATACAAGATGGTGATATCATAGTCCTTCAATAGCTCCAACCACCTTCTCTATCTCAAATTGAGATCCTTTTGCTTGAATACTGCAAACTCTTATGATCCGTGAACACCTCACATGACATGCCATATAAATAATGCCTCCAAATCTTCAGCGAGTGAACAATGGCTGCTAGCTCTAAATCATGAACTGGATAATTCTTCTCGTGAATCTTCAACTGCCGCAAAGCATATGCAATAACCTTGCCATTTTGTATCAACACCGCACCAAGTCCAATACGAGATGCATCACAATAAACTTTATATGGCCCTAAACCTGTAGGCAACACCAACACCGACTCCATAGTCAAAGCCGTCTTGATCTTCTGAAAGCTCGCCTCACACTCGTCCGACCACCTGAACTGGGCACCCTTCTGGGTCAACCTGGTCATCGGGGCTGCTATAGATAAAAACCCTTGAACAAACCGATGGTAATAACCCGCCAAACCCAAGAAACTCCGGATCCTGTAGCTGATGTGGGTCTAGGCTAGTCCCTGATTGCCTCAATCTTCTTAGGATCCACCTAAATACTCTCTGCTGATACAACATGGCCCAAGAAAGCAACTGAACTCTACCAAAACTCACATTTCAAAAACTTAGCATACAATTGACTGTCTCTCAGAGTCTGGAATGACTCGAAGATGCTGTTCATGCTCCTCTCGGCTGCGGGGTAGATCAAAATATCGTCAATGAAGAAAATCATGAAGGAATCCAAATACGTCCTGAACACTCGGTTCATCAAATCCATGAATGCTGCTGGGGCATTTATCAACCCAAATGACATCACTAAAAACTCATAATGTCCTTACCGAGTCTGAAAAACTATCTTAGGGACATCGGATGCCCTAATCCTCAACTGATGGTAGCCAGATCTCAAATCAATCTTCGAAAATACTTAGGCACCCTGAAGCTGATCAAACAAATCATTAATCCTCGACAATGGATACTTGTTCTTGATGGTGACTTTGTTCAACTACTAATAGTCTATGCACATCCTCATCGATCCATCCTTCTTCTTAACAAACAACACCGGCGCACCCCAGGGCGAGACACTAGGTCAAATAAAGCCCTTATCAAGCAAATCTTGCAACTACTCCTTCAATTCTTTCAACTCTAGCGGGGCCATGCGATACGGAGGGATAGAAATGGGCTGAGTGCCCGGAGCCAAATCAATGCAAAAGTCAATATCAGTGTCGTGTGGCATCCCCAGCAGGTCTGCAGGAAATACCTCTGGAAACTCATGAACAGCTGGTACGGAATCTGTAGAAGGAACCTCAGCACTAGAATCACGAACGTAAGACAAATACGCTAAACACCCCTTTTCAACTGTACGCCGGGCCTTCATATATGAAATAACCCTGCTGATAGAATGAATAGGAGTCCCTCTCCACTATAATCGAGGCAATCCCGGCAAAGCTAAGGTCACGATCTTGGCCTGACAATCCAATATAGCATGATAAGGTGACAGCCAATCCATCCCTAAAATGACATTGAAATCCACCATATCAAGAAGTAGGAGATCTACACTAGTCTCAAGACCCCCAATAACAACCACACACGAGTGATAGACACGATCTACAATAATAGATTCACCCCGGTGTGGACACATATGCGGGAGTACTCAAAGAATCACGAGGCACAACTAAATATGAAGCAAAATAAGAAGACACATAGGAGTATGTAGACCCTGGATCAAACAGAACTGAAGCATCTCTACTACAAACCAGAACAGTACCTGTGATAACAGCATCGGAGGACTCAGCCTCAGGCCTGGCTGGAAAGCATAACATCGGGGCTGGGCCCCACCACCCTGAGCTATATCTCTGGGACGGCCACCTGCTGGCTGGCCTCCACCTCCAGCGGCCTGGCCTCCACCCCTAATGGCCTGACCTCCACCTCTAGCGGGCTGACCCCTACCTCTGGCTCCCTGACCCCTACCTCTAGCTGGCTAAGCAGGTGGTGTGGGAATCATGGCACGAGAACTCTGCTGCTGCGACAAAACACCCACTAATCTCGGACAAGCCCTCCAGATATAACCATACTCACCACACTCAAAACATCCATCTGAATACTGCGGCTGTCCCTGGCGGGCCGCCTGACCGTGATAATAACTTTGAAGAGGAGGTGCTCTGATAGGAGCTAGCGGTGCACTATAAGCTAGTTGTCCTGAAGGAGGTACATAAGGACCACGACTCCCTGAAGCTCCATGGGATGCCTGAAGCGCTAAATGAAATGGCCTGGGATGATGGCCTCTACCAAAAGTACCTCGACCTCCAGATGAAGTCCCACTGGTTCCACCGGAGTGACGAGGCCTCTTGTCAGACCCCTGACCACTACCCTGAGCTAAAACCATCTCAACTCGTTTGGCTGCATTGGCCGCATCCTGGAAAGAAATCTCACTCCCTATCTCCTTAGCCATCCGCAATCTGATAGGTTGAGCGAGTCCCTTAACAAAACTCCTCACCCTTTCTCACTCGGTGGAGAGTATAAGAAGAGCATGACGGGCCAAGTCAATAAATCTGGTCTCGTACTGAGTGACGGTCATAGAACCCTGCTGAAGGTGCTCAAACTGCCTCCGATAGTCCTCTCTCTGAGTGATAGGGAGAAACTTCTCCAGAAATAGCTGAGAAAACTGATCCCAAGTCAAAGAAGGCAATCCAGCTGGTCTAGCCAAACAAAAATCCCTCCACCGTTTCTTGGCGGAACCTGATAAGCGAAAAGCAGCAAAGTTGACCCCCTTGGTCTGCACTATCCCCATGTTCCGTAGAACCTCATGGTTACTGTCCAAATAGTCCTGGGGATCCTCTGAAGATGTACTGCCACAGGTAGTAATGAAAAGCTTGATGAACCTGTCCAACCTCCACAAAGCATATGTAGACATAGCTGCCCCATCGCCGGTCTGTGCCACAACACCCGGCGGGACTACCCAACCTGGCTGAGCTACTGGAGCCTGAAACTGGGGATCCATCTGCTCCAGAGTGTGAGTAGTGGGAGTCCGTGCTCCTCCCCAGCCCGAGAGACAGCTGGTGCTACTGGAAGTATTCTTGCCTGAGTGACACTCTCCATAAGGCCCAGTAGATGGACCATAGCATCCTGGAGTACCGGGGTAGCTATGAACCCCTCTGGAACCTGAGCTGGACCCGCTGGAATGATCTAGGCCGGAACCTCATCATCAAACTCAACTTGAGGCTCCGCCGCTGGTGCTGCTGCTCGAGCTCTAGGCTGAGCTCTGCCCCTGCCTCAGCCTCTAGTACAGCCTCGGCCTCATCCTCTGCCCCTCGTAGGAGTTGCCACTGGGGGCTCGAGCTGCTGATCAGCTGATGAAGTGGTACGCATTCTCGCCATCTGCGAAAGAACAGAGTAGAGAGTTCAATTAGCATTGAGAGATCAAACCGCCCGACAGAGATGAATAGAAGTGAAACTGTTCCTAACTCTGTAGCCTCTAGGGGATAAGCACAGACGCTTCCGTACCTATCCCTTATACTCTACCAAGTTTGTCCGTGAATTGTGAGACCTACGCAACCTAGAGCTCTAATACCAACTTGTCACGACCCGAATTTTCCACCGTCGGGACCGTGATGGCGCCTAACATTGTACTCGCTAGGCAAGCCAACGTTACAGAATATTTCACCTTTTTCCTTTATCTTTTAACAACTAGAACTTAACAAAAGTAAATCAGCGGAAATAAATGCGGAAGAACACAGTTTAAAAGATTATCTTTATACTAATAACAAAACTGTAGTAAATTCCACCCAGAACTGATGTCACAACTCACGAACAGTCTACAAATACTACAAATAATGGTCTGAACGAAAGGTTTACATCTTTCTCGGAGCTAGATAAAATAGAACTAAAATAGGATAGAAGGGGACGCCAAGGCCTGCGGACGCCTGCAGGACTACCTTGGGTCTCCGGGAAGCAGTGATAGCAACCAACCTCACGATCAGCCACTAGCTCCAAAATCTATACCGAAAGTGTAGAGTGCAGTATCAGTACAACCGACCCCATGTACTGATAAGTGCCGAGCCTAACCTCGACGAAGTAGTGACGAGGCTACGACGGGGCATACAACATATATATCCTGCAATAGTTTATACTAAACAGAAAGGAATTACAGAATATAATAAAGCAATAACTGGCATTAAATAAATTCGGAACCCAGGTGTTCTACTAGTATTCAGCTATAACCAATCCTTACGGGTGTTTCAACATCACAGTAATGGACCTCAACAGAAATAAATACATAATAACAACTGATGTGGCACGCATCCCGATCCCATCATATAAACAACAACAATATCAATATTTACCCTTATTACTCCTTATTGCGACGTGCAGCCCGATCCCACCTGTCCACCCTTATTACTTCTCAACACATATCACCCTAATGCCTCCTGTTGCGGCGCGCAACCCGATCCCACCTGTCCACCCTTATTACTCCTTGTTGCGGCGTGCAACCCGATCCCACCAGACAATCACATTTCACCCTTATTCCTCATGTTGCGGCGAGCAATCCGATCCCAATATATATATATCAGCACCAATCACAAATGAATAAACACGAGTGTTTCACAAGCTAACTCAAATCCCCCACATTACTTATACCTCAATCCACACAATGGAATATCAATACGAATATGAAACTTCACCAGTGAAAACTACTCAGCGAGACCAACCAAGGTGCACTAATAAGCCAACAGGGTAATAAAATGAAGCCACGGAACAAATAATACTTCAACGGGAACATCAACAGTTAACATGAAACAATTAAATAATTCACTAGAGAAAACAACAGTTAATATGAAGTAATTATACATGGAAATATTTATGAGCAAGTAGCAATTAAGGCAGAAAAGCAAGATATTGGGAAAAGGGGAAAGGAAACAGGGTAAACAAGTAATTTGGCAACGCATAGGTACTCGTCACCATACTTATACGCCACACACATGATATCTCACATAGCAAGCAAGTCAGGGACCCCTAATCCCTCAAGTCAAGGTTAGACCAAACGCTTACCTCAAGCCAACTGGTATTTCAAAGCTCAACTACTGCTTTACCTCTCGATTCCACCACCAATTCACTTGTATCTAGCCATAATTAACTTAATAACATAAATAAATGCTAAAGAAACCAATTCCAATACACAATTATAGATTTCGCAACATTTTCCCCAAAAAGGTAAAAAATCGAACTCGGGCCCGCTTGGTCAAAACCCGATGTTCGGACCAAAACTCGATTACCCATTCACCCTCGTGCCTGGATATACAATTGGTTTCGGAATCCGACCTCAAATTGAGGTCCAAATCCCCAAATTTTGAAATTCCTAAATTCTACCCAAGAACACCCAATTCTCATGAAAAACCCTAGATTTTGAGATGAAATCATGCAAAAAGATGAAATAGATTGAAAGAAATGAGTTTGAAATCACATACCTATGATTTGGAGATGTTTGGGTCTTTGGAAAATCGCCTATGGAGGTTTAGGGTTCGAGAGAATTGAAAAATGGGTGAAAATCCCGTCTAAGTTTCATTTTGAACAGTTGCAGATGTCGCAATTGCGACCAGAACTTCGCAATTGCGAAGCTCGCAAATGCGAGACAGGCGTCGCAAATGCGAACATGCTGCATGCATGCTACTTTCGCAATTGCGAACCTCTAGTCGCAATTACGAAGGTTACCCCCACCCCCCTGATGACTTCGCAAATGCGAAGGTTTGGCCGCAAATGCGAACTATGCTGGCCCAGGGCTTGTTCGCAATTGAGATAAAACCCTCGCAATTGCCAAGCCTGTGAAGCTCGCAATTGCGAAGCCTGATCTCGCAATTTCGAGATCAGAGCCTGCAACAAATACCAGATGCAACAACAGATATTTTTAAGTCCAAACTCACTCCGTGGCCTATCCAAAACTCACCCGAGCCCTCGAGGCTCTAAACCAAGCATGCATACAAGTCTAAAACATCATACGGACTTGCTCGTGTGATCAAATTGCCAAAATAACATCTAGAACTATGAATTCAACACCAAAACTCATGAAATTTCAAGATAGTTCAAAATTTCTAACTTTTCAACCAAAGGTTCGAATTATATCAAATCACCTCCGTTTTTACCAAATTTCACAGATACGACTTAAATATTATATCAAACCTGTACCGGGCTCCGGAACCAAAATACGGGCCCAAAACCAACGAGGTCACACACTATTTTCATTTCTAAAAGCCTTATATTTTCCAGCAAACAATTTTCTTCAAAAATTCATTTCTCGGGCTAGGGACCTCGAAATTCGATTCTAGGCATACGCCCAAGTCCCATATTTTACTACGGACCTCCCGGGACCGTCGGAACACGGGTCAAGGTCCATTTACCCAATATGTTGACCAAAGTCAACTAAAATAATCTTTTTATGCAAAAAATCATTATTTATTAAGTTTGTCACACAAAAGCTTTACGGTATTGCGCCCGGACTGCGCACGCAAATCGAGGAGAGATAAAAGGAGGTTTTCATGGCCTCAGAATGCGGAAATGGATTCTGAAGTAAAAGAAGACCTTTTGGGTCATCACATCAATGCATCAAAAATCGTATATATGTATGATTTAAGTAAAATATAAAGTAGAAGTATCTCAATGGTAAGCAAAATCATAAAAAAATTCTAAAATACCCCAAAATCCGGTGTCACAAGTGCATGAACATCTACTAGAAAGTACAATAACATTACATTATCTGTCTGGTCTGAGCACGTGATTTTTGCCTCGCTTGAATTATTCCTATAGACTTCATAGAATTAGGATTTTTCTTTTATTATTTTATTTTTAGGATTTAATTGCGTAATTTTTTGTATTTTTCCTTTGTGTGTACATGATAATTCATAAAAAATATAAAAAATATTGCATGGGCATTAATTATTTAATTTCACATATTTTTAGATTAATTAGTAATTAGACTTGTACAAAAATACAAAAAATCACAAAGAAAACTTTGATTTGTTTTGATTGGCCTTAATTTTAGTTTTTAGGTTTATTAGTTTCCTTTAAATTGGTATTAGTTTAATTCTAGCTTAATTAGGTATGATGAATTAATTTTTAGGTTTAATTTTAGTTTGGTTTTAAAGTTGAAAAAAAAAAAGAAAGAGAAAAACAAATAATTTTGGGCCAGTGTTAAAACAAATCACCACCCCAAGCCAAAACCTATCCACACGCCCAAACCAAGCCCAAAATTCACCCCAAATACCCAGTCCAAGCCCCAGCCTCTGAGACTCCTGAAACGACGTAGTATGGGGAAAATACTACATCGTTTTAAGTTAGTTTGTGGCGATTTAATCTTGGCCCTCCATTTTTCCTCATACAAGGGCTCCAATCACTTCCCCCATTTAATTAAAAATGTCTGAATGTCATAACATTAACCTAGTACTCCATCTTATGTCGTCTCTTCCACTCCTATCTTTCACCACCGCCGCCGCCTCCGGAAATCGCCATGCGGTGGCGACTGACCTCCAAATCGTCTGAAAACTTGACCACATAACCACTCTCATGTCCCCATTCCAAATACACTGTTATTTTCTTTCCAAAACCACCCCTCCTCTTCAAATCAAAGATCGAAGGCAGCACTGAAGTATTCTCCTTCTTCTCTCTTTCAAGCTCCGATCTGGTTCTTCTTGATGTTGTGCGCATAGACCAACTTCGATGGAAAGCCAGGGGGTTTAGAGGTTCGTTTGCGCGTAATGGCCAGGTATGGTCATAATTTTCCGATGGGCCTTCATCTCTGTTCTCCTTCATTCTTGGCTCATAATGGAACTGTGACAAAGAGCACAGGCCATTGGAGAAATCCAGGCTAGTGCTCAATGTTACAGTTCACATCATGAAGTCAAAGCCTTCCGCACCAGTTCTATGGTTTGTAAGCCATCGATCCAGTAAGTATCCATTTTCTTCTGTGTTACTTCTTTTCTTTTCAGTCTCGTTTGGGTTTGTTCTTTGGATTAATTTGGGTCAGATGATGAAATAGGTCCTGTTCAGTTGTTTTTACTCAGCTAGCCTGGTTTATAGTTGTGGCTAGATTAATTAAAATCGATTTCTGTTTTGTTCCAATTCTTTGAGTTCTTTGGATTCAATGTCCTTGGCCTTCCTTGCTTCTGTTTTCATTGGCCTGGACAGCCCTATTTAGAGCTTTAGGGCTCAATGACTAATGGCCTGAAAGTTTTTGGAATTGGGCTACATTATTCAGGCCCATAAGTTAAACAGGGTTTGGTTCCTAAGTTGACCCATTGGAGACCTTTCAAGGGCCATAACAGGGTCATGGGGGGTAATTCTCATATTTGTGAAGGGTAGTTTAGGAAAGAAAATAGAAAATCCTGCAATAGCTGAAAGTAGAACCCCCTAGAACCTTCTAGATTGGGGTTCTAATTTGAAATTCAGGAAATTGGGTGGTATAGCTTGGGTAACAAGTCAGTCCCTTAAGGACTTTAAGCTAAAAAACTGAAAATATAGAGGGGGCAAGGGTGTAAAGAAAAATCTGAAAATTGCCCTAATCTTTGCCTATAAAAGGGCAGTACTCCTGCTTTGCAGAAGAAGTTGGAGAAGTCCAGAGATCAGAAATTAAAAATTAAAAAATTAGAAGCCTAGAAAAACTGAGAATTTGAAATCCAAGTCAAAAATATCAGAAAACTTGAAATTTGAAAGTTTGAGAGGGAATACTACAAATCAACAAAAGTTTCCTGCAGCATTTGAGAGAGTTTAAGTGTATAGAGTTTAGATCCTAGAATTCAAAACAAAATCCTGAAAAATCAACAAAAATAGCCTAGAAATCCACAGATCTACTGTTTCATCAAGTCCAGCAGTTTAAATTCACTTCCAAGTGCTGAAACTAGATAGATTTCACCTGTTAAGGGTCAATTTGAACCCTCAAAGTCTGGTTTTAAGTTCAGCGGGGTCCTTTGGTTGATCGAAGTTTAGTGTTGGAGTTTACTGCATCCTGTTCCTGGTTTTTGTTTTGGATTTGCTGGGATTTGCTGAAATTGCACCTGTTACTTTGTTGCTGCCTGGCTGACCTTCAGCCTTCTTATTCTTTGTTCTAATTTCCAGGTATTGCCTTGGTCTCTAAATGATGTGGAAGTATGAATCAGAACATACAAGAATGAAGAGATTATGAATTGCTATACATTCTCCTATTAATCACATTCCTGTTATCTAATTCATGTTGAATTCGTGTAGATGTGTCTCTTTAAGTGCTAAACTATATGATTTAGACATTTCATTAGTTGTAATAATTGGAATGTTGGACTGTTTTCAGCATTAGGTGAGTATTCTATTTATTAGTATTAGTTTTAGTATAGTTAAATTTCATATTTTTTAAAACCTGCTATCATGTGAGTTTGGATGTTAAAATTAGAATCTAGTGTGTTATATAAGCAAAGTGATACCTGCAAATGCCTAGTTAAATGAACTTAGATATTAAAATTGGAATTATGTCTAGTTTCAGTTCAATAAATGCTTTAGGTTCTGCAAATGTGTTATATAAGTTTAAATGTTGTTCTGGAAGTAAAACTGTAGAATGAGTATGTGTGGTTCATCAGGATACATACAACTTGAATATGAGCATGAAATTTAGAATCAGCATGTGAATGTAATTGAATTATTCATGTGTTTTCTGCAAAATTCTTAGGCTTCATTATGATTCAAATTCTGTGTTTCTGCAATTCAATTTAAATTCAACGCCTGATTTGGGCTCATTTAAGAGCCAAAATATGCCAGTCTTTGTTTAGATAAGAATTGGGCCCTATGTTTGCTTATGTGGTGGCCCAGTTCTAGCTTCTAACTCATCTGGCCTTTGGGCTTTAAATTAAAAGAGGATAAACAAATTTAAGTTTATTTGTTACTTGAAATAACAGGCTGCCCAGGGGATTGAAATTGGGCCTGTTTAGGGGGCCCAAAATGCTGAACAGCTTTACAGCTGGGACGATAGTATACAGGCAGCCTCGAGGATTCAAACATTAAAAATTGGGCCTTTTGTTCAGGCCCAGTTGTGTCTCTTTAGTCTTTGTATTTAGTTACTAGATTTTAGATCCATAGCCTATATCTAGTCCTTATAACCTTAGCTAATTAGTAAGGCCCTCAAGAAATAATTTTAGGAAGGCCATCTTAAATAACATAGTAGTTCATGACCCTTCCACCTTAGTCTAGTATCCCTTTTAAATGAGATTGAGGTGTGCCGCGCCAAACAAAATCACAAATTGCGTGGCCCTCTTTAAATACTTCTATTAAAAATATTTAGAACTCGGGACATGCCATTTAGCAAATTTCCATGGCCTCCCGCAAAGATATCAACACGCTAGTTGCTTTAGGCTCGTTTTTTTAAAAATAATTTTACCTTCCTAAACTCGGGTGTGCATTTTATGTGACCCAAATGCAAATTCTAAAACGTCGGTTAAAATGTGTTTCGGATTGCGGGTGCATTTCATGTGACGCAATCCAAAGACACGTTTTAAACGACGTTCAATTTTCCTTAAAATTAATTAAAAGCGGTGAATAATTTTAAATTGCACTATAGGATGAACATGTTTTAAAATCAGATATTAGACCAATTATAATAGTTTAAGCGACCGTGCTAGAACCACGGGATCTGGGGGTACCTAACACCTTCTCCTGGGTCAACAGAATTCCTTAGTCAGAATTTCTGGTTCGCAGACTTCATTTGGAAAGTCGAAAATTTCCTCGATTTGGGATTCAAGATAAACCGGTGACTTGGGACACCAAAAGCCAAACCTATCCCAAGTGGCGACTCTGATAAATAAATAATCCCATTTCGAATAATGTCACTTAAAATGGAAAAACTCCCTTATACACTATCCTTCGGGGGTAGGTGTGTAAAAAAAGGAGGTGTGACATCTGGAATACAAGGTAGACAGGATATAGTAAATAATTGTGATGGAAACTCTGTGTGCTGCGAATCGGGGCGTGGAATACAACTCACCATAGAATCCCCTCAGTATCTGCACCTCCGCGCCCAAGCGACCACAAAATAAATCTGTCAAATCCTGCACATTTAGTGCAGACATGCAGCATGAGTACATAAATCAACGTGTACCCAGTTAGTATCTAGCCAAACCCCGAGGTAGTGACGAGGGGTCGACGTTGACACTTATTAGTGGTCCAGCAAATCAAATATGATAAGGTAGGAAAATATGAAATATGGTAGGTAACAATGAGTACAGGCAAAGGCAAATAATACAGTCTACAGCTGAACAATGAATACAAAGTCCATAAGCACTGGACATCTCTCAAATGGAGTACGTAATGGTCAACACCAAATCAACGCTCACATCTAAAGCTTGGAAAATTCATGACTACATGGACTTCTTATCAAGTATTTCGCACTATTCTGCCGAGGCGAGCTGCCCGATCCCATAAGAGTGGTTTCATCGAAATGACGAGGCGAACGACCTGATCCCATAAGAATATGATACATGATACTGCTGAGGCGATAAATCTAAGCATCAATAGCCATTGACCATGTTATTTATGTAATGCCAATTATATATCCACAAACCAATGCACAATGCCTCTTCCACATAACTCCATCCTTAGGCGACATTAAGATAATTCCAGCTTACTCTGAACATTTGAATCCTTCCCCCGCTCCTCCGAACTCATGACGTTCTTATCAAAATCGAATTGTAACCTTGATCATCAACGTCCAATCTCTATGCCGCTCACTATACCTATCATGCCACTACGCAAATTTCATCATAACCCCTAAACCACCAGTAGAACAACCACTTCATCGGCTAGAACCCCTTTCAGCCAAATCATTTCAGAAGAACAACTGTAACACGCAACCGAATTCCTATAACCACAGAACCATGCTAATTCAAGCCATAACTAACTGACTCAACTTTTCCCCAATTTACTCTTGACTTGCCTTTGGAATGAGAGTCCTTTTCAAACACATAATAGACCTCAAACAACACTCATCCCGAGTGACCTAAATCATGAGACCACGACGTCTCGATACCCATAAGCCATCTCAAACCCTCATCGTCTACTCCATAGTATCTCCAACTAATACACCCGCTCTGAAAGACCTCCTACAAATCCGAAGTTGTTTCTCCCATTTCTCTAACAGTGCACTGTAGACCTAATTATAACATAGAAATTTCCCAAGTATTCTTCACACTACGGTGCAAAACCCATTCCTCAGCAACGTAACGAACCCAAAATCTTTAAAAACCGCACTTTTATTCTTGAACCCACTAGGAGCATTGTTAAGAGTCACCCACTCCGACCTGATCCCGAGCACATAACCAACCACTGGTGCTCCGTTAGCACATGAACACACGGGTGAATTCTTTTCCTTGTACATCACCTCCACTAGAAGCATAAACTCCGAGTCATCCCAACACCTACACATGAATCGATAAGGCGAGAGGTAGCATACATTCCTCAAGTCCTTTTCCTGAATTACCTGAGGTTTCCTTTACTTAGTCATAATTAGTCTACCAATGCACCGACAACCAGAAATTGCATAGGCACACCACCATGTGACCAACGGTGGGCTCCCTCACTTAGATTTACGCTACAATCACATAGTTCTAGACTCCACAATAACCTCTTCTTACTAGTTACCATGATCCCACACCGTTGCTCGGCAAAAATTTTCATAAGTTCTTGTTGCACCAATCATAACACATCTCGAATTATCAGCCACCATCGCATGCTCAACCCCTTAACACTCGTACCATCTTCTTCAAGCAATCCAAACTCACATCGCAGTACATGCATACCATGTTGGGCTGAAAGTAGACTCTCCGTAGGAAGCTCATCAAAACCACGGAATCGCTATCCTGCTCACAGGAGATAGCCCACCTATGTAACCTCATATTGACCTCCTCCATCGCCATTGCTATGGTTACATCCATCATGAAATTAACTAACCTCCTTGGGTCTATTCTGTTCGCCAGCCGTAAGAATTCCTTCAATCCTTAACATCACCTGAAGGTCAAACAACATGTTGGAAACTCGAAGACGTATTGCACCCAAGCCCTCCTCATCACTTTCAAAATTCCTAAGAGTAGAAACCACGTCGGAGATCATCTCTCTCGAACCATCTACACTGGAAAAGCCGACTTGATCTTGAAGTCGCAACACAAAACCATCCATGCTACATTCCCCTTAGGTTCCATCTCACAATACCGTGCCCTGAGGCAACAAATGAAGACCGATATGCCAATGAGTCTCGATGTATTCAATCAAGGATGGCGCGTCATCACAACATTAACAGTAATTCCACAAATTAGAGGTATCAAGTCTCGACCGTAGGCAATACCAACACTAGGATGAAATGAAAGAACATTCCTTCACAAGGTGACATTAATGGTCCGCCCACATTCGAAGGGAAAAGCATCCTATACCGTATCTGTAGCATCTTCACAACTCGTTGGTGTCCAATTGATAACAAATAGTCTACACCGTATAAGAATGAGTAGGAAGAAATGAAGTCATAAGCTCCAATGGAATCAAATCGAACGATGAGGAATCAAGAAGGGAAGTGATCCTAACAACTTTGTAGCCTCTCAAAGATAAGTACAGACATCTCCATACCTATCCGCAAGACTTGTTCATGACTCATGAGACCTAAGTGAACCTAACGCTCTGATACCAAGCTATCACAACACGAAACACACAATAGGTCGTGATGGCACCCAACATCGCCGTTAGGCAAGCCAAAGGTGAACTACCAACTTAATTGTTCATTTTATTATTTTTCAAATCATGAATCTTATTAGATATAGAGATCGATGCATCAAAAATCGTATATATGTATGATTTAAGTAAAATATAATGTAGAAGTGTCTCAACGGTAAGCAAAATCATAAACAAATAATACGGTCTACAGCTGAACAGTGAACACAAAGTCCTCAAACATTGGATACCTCTCAAATGGAGTACGCAGTGGTCAACACCAAATCAATGGTCACATCTCAACCTAGCAAAATTCATGAATACCCGGGCTTCTTATCAAGTATTTAGCACTATTCTATCGAGGCGAGCTGCCCAATCCCATAAGAGTGGTTTTATAGAAATGCCGAGTCAAACGGCCTGATCCAATAAAAATATAATACATGATATTGCCGAGGCGAACTGCCCCACCCCATAAGAGTGGGGTACTACCGAGGTGAACAGACCAATCTCTTAAGAATATGATACTGCCGAGGCGAACGACCCGATCGTATAAGAGAGTGGTACCGCCGAGGCGAACTGCCCGATCCCATAAAAGTGTGGTACGGCCGAGGCGAACAGCCCGATCCCATAAGAGTGTGGTACTGCCAAGGCGAACTGCCCGATCCCATAAGAATATGATACTGTCGAGGCGAACGGCCCGATCCCATGAGAGTGTGTTACATGAAACTTCCAAGGCGAACAACTCGATCCTATAAGAGTATTTCATAAAGTTGCCGAGGCAAACATCCTGATCCCATTAGAATATGAAGCTTTTATGGGTCTTTGACCCCGCTCAGAAATACACGTGTGAGTTATCATATTCAAGAAAACTTTTCGATGCATACGCACAACGCGGAAAAATCAGTAAGGGAAATACAATTTCTACGGCTGAACAAATAGCTTGTCAAGTATCTAAAATAGCGAGTCCATTACTTTACCTGAGTCTAGTTTCAGGTCATAATGCAAATTAAAGCAATTGAACGGGCAAGAATAACGCAAATAATACAATTAAAGCATGGCGTGAGTCTAAGTCTACCGGGACATAATCAGGAATTCTAGCATACGCACGGACACTCGTCACCTCATACGTGCGTAGCTCCCATGACATGTCGCACATAACAAATATAACACTTACGGGGTAATTTCACCCTCACAAGGTTAGACAGGAGACTAACCTCGCTTCGGAATCCGATAACCAGCTTCAACGCCTTTCTAATACCTTAAACCAATGCCAAATGATCCCGAAATAATCCAACAACATGCAAATAATCAAAATATACTCCAATACTCGTAATTTAACAATTAGAAATAAATTTTCAACTCCTCAAGAAAAGTCAACGAAGTCACCACCCGAGCCCAAGCATCCGGATTTCGAAAATTATTGAAAACAATTATTACCCATAACTTATATAGTTAATATTTTGAAAATCATCCAATTTCGTCCATGAATTGACCATCAAATTAAAGATTTATCAGCTCATAACTTTGGAGCTCAAACCTAAATTTTTTACAATTCAAACACGGATAAAAATGATAAACAACGAAAATAATCGCGGAGAAATATCTAAATAAAGATATTCATGCCCTTTTTGATACGAAAACAACTCTGCAAAAATCACCTCAAACGGAGCTCTAGAACTCAAGATATGCTCAAAATACCAAAATGCTCGATTTGTCCATTTAAAACACTGTCCAGGCGATTTTTGTTCTTTGCCTTCGTGGGACACCTTCGCGCTGGCGAAGAGCAATTTTTTGCTTTGACCGATCAACCCAAATTTCCTTCTTCGCGTTCGCAGGACCTCCCTCGCGTTCGCGAAGAGCAAAGTCCGCACCAGAAACCAGCAATCTTTCCCCACACAGAAATGGGCATAACTCTCTCATACAACCTCGAAATTCGACGATTCTTGTTGTTATGGTTCTCTAATTACGATACAGATCTAATGGTTGAACCCAATCACAAATCAAAGGTTGTTTTCTCAATATGGTACCCTTTATGTTCAAAGAAACGACGTTGAAACATCAAATAAGAGCGCGATATAGCCCAAACATATCCGAAACAACCTGAGGCCCCCGAGACCCTGTCCAATTTTACAAACCAGACCCAAAATATAACACGAACTTACTCGAGGCCTCAAATCGGACCAAACGATATTAGAACCACGAATCGATGATCAAATCATCCTGTTAACTTTCAAACATTCAAACTTCAAAGAACGCGTCCGAATTATACTTAAACATTCCTGAATGAAGTTAAACTTTACGTACAAGTCATAAATCATGATACGAACCTATTCCAAGAGCGCGATACAACCCAACACATCTGAAGCACACCCGAGACCCCCGACCTCGTCCAATTACACAAACCAGTCCCAAAATATAAAACGAACTTACTCGAGGCCTCGAACACACCAAACAACATTAAACACATGAATCGACGATCAAATCATCCTTTTAACTTTTAAACATTCAAACATTGACGAACGCATCCGAATTATACTTAAACATTCCGCAATGATGCCAACTTTACATGACAAGTCATAAATCATGATACGAACCTATTCCAAGGCCCAGAATCCCAAACGGACATCGATAACACCAAAGTCCACTTCAAACCAAACTTAGAAAATTCTAATACCTTCGCATTGCCATCTTTTCACAATAAGTGCCGAAATGCTCCCGGACCACCCGATACTCAACTTGAACATACGCCCAAGTCCGAAATCATTATACCAACCTTTCGTAACCTTCAAATCTTGATTCTGAGGTCGTTTACTCAAAATTCAAACCTTGGTCAACTCTTCCAACTTAAAGCTTCCGAATTGAGAATTTTCCATCCATATCAACTTCGAAATTCCCGAATTTTAATTATGACCACGCGTACAAGTTATAGAACATGAAATGAAGCTACTCAAGGCCTCAAACTGCCCAACGACGTGCTAGAGCTCAAAATGGCCGATCGGTTCATTACAAATTTACCTTTCTATTTTCGGATATTGTCTACATTTAACTTTCCTTATACTAGTCGGCCAAATTTATCCCTATTGTTATTCTATCCGGCGAAATTTATCCTTACCATCAACAAACTTTTAAAAATTACCCCTCTGTCTGTTAGGTAACCTAGAATCTCCCAAATCATTGTAGTTAAGCCACTTATTCTACTTCTCGATCCACTAATTTTTTTTAGACCCTGTTTTAGACTTATGTATTTATGATATTGATTTGAGACTTATATGGCTTTCTTATTTAGATATCATGACTCCGTCAATGACTTAATAATCTGCTTCCATAATTATTGGTGAGTGCTGGATTGCCTAACGAGCAGGCTAGATATATTATGGTCTTTGGTGGATTTTTCGGTCGTGACAAAAAAATCTTTTTTTGTTATAGTAATCGAAGATCCGGTTGATTCAGATTTTTGCAGTTTAATGGGTTTAGATTTTTATTTTGACCAATAAATTTAATGGTATATATATGTATATAATTAAAGAGCAACCCATGTTAAATAAAGGGTATTTTTAATCCTAAAATTAATAGTAGTGGCAATTGTGATCCAATAGGTGAGAGAAGGAGCATTTTTAATCCTAAAAATAACGTTAGTGGCATTTGTCATCCAATAGGTGAAAGGATGCATTTTTAAGACATTTATAATAGGCTAAAAGCATTTTTTTTACCCTTTAAACTATATTTCAGGATAATATAAAAAAGAGGTAATATCCATTTTATGTCGTGGATCTTTATCATATAACGTTACACACAGTTGTTGTATGGAATCTATTGCAGGTTTGAATAATAAAGACTAAGCCACGATTGTTAATTAAGTATTATGTTTTTACTAATTTCATTTAACTACGTAAATATAAGGTACGTATACTATAACTTTATTCATCTAGTAAATATTAACATTATTCAGCATCTACATATGGAAATATTGAATAATTGAAATTTATTTAATACATTTATATAGTGTAATGGAAGTTGGATGATAAGATAATCTAACACATCATACACTGTTATTGTTAAAATGTTAAAGTAATTACTATATATAACTTATTATCAGCATTATGATCTAGCATTTTAGTACAAATGTTGAAATAATTACTATATATTAACTTATTATCAGCATTATGATCCAACATGTAGTTTGAACACTCTTTTTCACTTAACTAATTAGGTAGAAATACTACCAAAATGGTATAATGCGTCCATATTTTATTAATTTATTTATAACTATGACGGTAATGAAGGAGAAACCTAACATTATTTCTATACATGCAATAGATATTATTTCTATACATGCAATAGATACTTGCAGTAAATAGATTTGCATATTTGTACATTTTAACTCATTCCTATTTTGCTTAAATGGAATTCCTTTATATTATCTCTTGCATTCACTTAAAAAATTGAAACCAAACTATTATAGAAAATGACTTCTTTTGCTTCCTATTTCCTTCTTCTTATACTTGTTGAAAACTTGTTCATCTTTCAGACCTCTTCTGCGGACAATGCAAGCGACGAGGCATTAATAATGAATATATGCAGACAAGTACAAGATTCCACATTCTGTTTAAATACTTTCAGACAAAATCTACATACTCATCCATATATTCCTACTGCAGTAACACGAGTTGCTATCAGCCAATCATTACAACATGCTACCAACAATCGCATTTTCATACAGACATCAAAAAAGAATTCAAAAGACAAAGAAGTCCAAGACTTATATACAATTTGTGATAGCGGCTATGGGTTACTGATAAGTTTTCTCCAAGATGCTACCTTATCATTAGCTAAAAAAGATTATAGTTCCTTGGAAAATTCACTTCCCAAGTGTCCCAGATTTGTGACCGACTGTCAGAGTGTGTTTGGTAATAAATCAACACCCGAATTATTAGACAGAAATAGGAAACAATTAAATCTTGTATTAATGGCAAATATTGCTAAAGGCTTTATCAATAAATAAATGTTCTTTCCTTATAAGTCAAGTTGCCTTAAAAGCTAGCACTTATAATGAGAAAACAGATCGTGTAACAAATTAGTCGTACTTATTTTTCAGGTGATATATATCATGTCTAAACTTATTGTTTTCATTTCAGCCTTTGCATATTCGTATATAATACCTGCAATAATTCATTTCTTTTTTACTTCTCAGTTGTTATATTTTTATTTATCTTAATTGGCAGGCAAGTTATGAATTAACTTCAAAATATGTCATATTCATAAAATAATGTGCATATATATGTTAGTTCAAATTATTTTGACGCATGTAGATAAGGAAAGACATAAGGAAAACTGATGACCCTTCTTTATTCAGTGGTAAATGTGTCTTGATGCACAATCACGTTTTGCTCACTCTTTTACTTTCCTTTTATGTTTCTCCAAAATTCAAACACAAAACCCATGTTGCTTTGAGGTGGCCCTCTTTTATTATAAACAAGTTGAAAGTTGAAATTTCCATGGCTCTTGCAATTTATGTTGTATAACTTGTCAAGAGAACATAACTTGCACCAATTTTCTAGATGCCAGTAACTTATGAGTTCTTTTATAATTTCATCTAAATAATACAAATTACTTCAATTCCAAGCAATTTATATATCATGTAAGTCAATTCATCCTTAATTTGGTATTTAAAACTTAAATCCCCTCACTCAAATATTAAGTTCGTATATGATCTTTTGCTAACCACATGTGATGATCCAATAGGTCGTTTTAAATGCTAGCCCTTAGTTTCATATTTCGAGACCTCTATTAGATCCATTTAATATTTCTCAATTTGCGCGCAGTCCGTGCCTTTTTCCGGAAAGTTTTTAAATAAAAATTTGAAAAAACATGATTTTTCGCTTAAAACATAACTTGAGTTGACTATAGTGAATATTATGTGTAAACTACCCCAGATCAGTATTATGAAGATCCCAATGGATCCATATCGCAATTTTGAACTTGGGCGTATGCCCGGAATCGAATTCAGAGGTCTCTAGGTTGATTTGACTTATTTTGCCGAAAGCTAGTAATTTGAAGGTTTAGAAATATCCTAGGTTTGACCGTAGGTTGACTTTTTAAGTATTATTTTCAGATTTTTGTTTTGGGACTTGGTATAAGTCCGTTTTGCTATTTGAAACTTATCTGCAAAATTTGGTGCACATTGGAGTCGGTTTGATAGGATTCCGACACTTGATTGTGATTTTAGAGTTTCTTGAGTTTTCTTTGAAATTTCATACAGTTTGATGTCCGATTCGTAGTTTGAGATGCTATTTTGGTGGTTTGATCGTGCAAGCGAGTTCGTATGATGTCATTACCCTTGTTTACATATTTGGTTTCGAACTCGAGGGACTCGGGTGAGTTTCGGATAGGCTACAAATCATTTAGGAATTATTGGTTTTTAGCTGTTACTGATGTATGGTGCTTTTTGCTTCGCGATTGCGAAGATGGAATTGGGTCTGGAGCGGATTTATTCTTCGCAAACGCAAGGAGCTTGTCTCGAACACAAAGTGGAGGGGGGCTTAGCCTTCGCGAATCTGACATACTTTCCATGAACGCGAAGCTTTGTGGGGGAGGCTGGGTTGTTACTCTACGTGAACGCGGCTGTGGCTCGCCAAAGCGAAGGCAAGGGGGAGCTAAGCCTTCGCGAATAGGAAGGGTTTATCGCGAAAAGGATGTCCTTTTGGCCAGTGTTCTTCGCAAACGCGTCAGGTGCTTCGTAAATGCGAAGAGCACCTGGCGCCCAAATATTAAAATATCCAAAAGTCAGGATTTTCACCTATAACGACCCAAATTCTCCTATAGGCCATGATGGCGTCCAGCGTTACCGCTAGACAAGCCAACATTGAAATGACCACATGATTGTTTCTTTTAATATTTTAGAAATAGCTGATCTTTAGTTTGTGCATAAAAAACAAGTAAGTATTTAATAAAATGAGAGATAAATAATTTTAAGAGAAAATGAGATAAGTAAATATCCAAAAATCATCTTGTGTCTACTAGTATAATTTTCAAGACCTGGTGTCACAAGTATATGAACTACTAGTAGAATATACAAAAGAATACTAAACTACTGTCTGAAATAAAGTAGACAGAAACTAAATGCAATAGAAAGACTTCAGGTGCTATGGGATGGGCTCGGAAGAAAGCTCACCACGAAGTCTCGGAGAATCAGGAGTGCGCGCCGGGATGATAACCATATGCACATGCCTCAGATCCTGCACGGGTAGTGCAGAAGTGTAGCATGATCAGATAAACAACATGTACCTAGTAAGTATCTAGTCTAACCTCGAAGATGTAGTGACGAGGTGTCGACTTCGACACTTACTATGAGCTAACAATAAAATACCTTAAGTATTGGCTAAATAAATGAAGCTGAAAACTCAACAATAAGGATTAAATAAATAATTCTTTCACTAATAATAAATCCCAAATCAATTTCCATCATTTAACAATTTAACCTCATGATCCAACGAAACATAATTGGGCTCCAAGTATTATTACGCATGAATTATGCCGAGGTCGTACGGCCCGATCCAAAATATAAACATATATACTATGCACTGCCGAGGGTTGAACGACACGAACCATAGATGCATCTATTCTACTGCCGAGGCATACGGCGCGCTCCACAAGAAGAGAAAATACTTTATAAACAACCGATTCCAAGATAATTAAGAGGATAAAATTCCAAGAAGTACCAATTCTTATTAACGGTAAAGTAACCCGTCCAAAACTCAAGTAAATGAAATTCGACCTTTTAAAATTCCTTTATCAGGTTCCAATATGATTTAAGCACTTAAATCAACAAGTAGGGTGCAAACATCGCAGGTATAACATGATTTGGACCCTAAACTACCCGGACATGAGCATAATTAGTAGCTATGCATGGACTTTCATTACCTCGTGCGCACGAATCCCCACACAAATAAGAGCACAATTCAATTCACCAATGGGGTTAATTCCCTCTTACAAGATTAGAAAAGACTTATCTCATCTCAAAGCTTACTTTTTGGTGCACAAATGTGCTTCAAACCCTCAACTCGGTGCCAAACGACTCGAAACTAGTCATGTTTTATAAAATAATCAATGCATGTCCAAAAGTTAATATCCTAACTATTAAAGTGATTACCCAACCCCAATTAAAGAATTCCTAAAATTCACCCCTGGGCCCACGTTTCCGAATTTCGAAAATTCTGGAAGAAAAAGGTTTTACCCGTAACCTCGTGAACTCAAATATGTAATTTTCACTAAATTCCATAACCATTTTCGTGGTTCAATCCCATTTTTATCGAAACCTAGGTTTTCCATCTCAACCCATGATTTCCATAAATTTACATGTTAAAATCTACCCAAAATCTATGTATTTAACTCACATTGTGTCGAAATTACTTACCTCAAAGTGCTAGGTGAAAACCCCCTTCCAAGAGCTCCAAAATCGCCAAAGAGATGAATGAAATTGAGCCAAATGGCCTAAGTCCCGTATTAAAAAAAACCCTTCTGCCCCAATGATTTTTTTGCTTCAGCGACTCAAATGCCGCATATGCGGCTCCGTATCTGTGGAAAGGGCCTCGCAGATGCAGTCCTTCCCCTCAGCTGGCTCCCTTGCTTCTGCGACCAGCGGCTTGCTTCTGCAATGTGCGCGTTGCACCTGCGATCTGAGTCCGCTCCTGCGATGGCCTTCTTCGCACCTGCGCCTCCCAAGGTGCAGTACTTTCCCCGCTTCTGCGATCACTTGGCAGCCCACATTGGGCCGCTTCTGCGGTAATAGGCTTGCTTCTGCGAGCTCGCACCTACAGCTGGCCAAGCGCAGGTCCAATTGCACCAGAAGCTGGGAGCTTCAGCTGTTGCTCCCAAGTTCGAAATTGGTCCGAGCCTCGTCTGTATAACACCCGGCGTCCCCAGGGCCCCACCCGAATATACAAACTGGTTTGAAATCATAAAATGGACTCGCTCGCACCTCGGAACACATAAAACAACAATAAAACTAAGAATCACACTCTAAACCAAATTAGATCAACTTATTGTCACAACCCCGGTTCGCCCACCGTGAACCATCATGACGGCACCTAGTCTCTACGACTAGGTAAGCCTAAAATGCGGAAAATAAACCAATTTGCGGAAGAAACAAGTTAAAACAGAGATAGAGTAGTAAAACAACGTTTAAAAGTGCCGCTCGACATTCACAACGTTAACTCTCAAAAACTAATACATATTCCCAAAACCTAGAAACCCATGAATCACAAGCTAAGAATACTATATAGTGTTCTAACTCCAGAATGACTAAACAAAGTAAATACAGAAGGGTTATAACTACAAGAGAGAATAGAGAGAGACTCTTCGGTCTGCGGACGCGGCAGATATACCTCGAAGTCTCCGAAAGATGGCCTCGCCTCAAGGATGGTAAGTCAGAGTAGAGGTACCTGGATCTGCACATGAAAAACATGCGCAGGAAGGGCATGAGTACACCACCGCGGTACTCAGCAAGTGCCAAGCTTAACCTCGGTCGGTTAGTATGAGGAAGGTCAGGGCCTTACCGAGATTAAATGAGTGCAACAGTAAGGGCAACATAGGATGTAAAGAAATAGAAAACAAGTGATCACGGTAAACAAATACAGTTCAATGCAAAAATAACAACCGGGGGATCTCCGAGGATACCGTCCTGTAGTCCCCAAATATAATATCCGGTGGATCTCCCGGGTGCAGTCCCGTAGTCCAACTCATAAACGTGCAGGGGGATCTCCCAGAATACAAGTCTGTAGTCCCAAATACAAATACTCAGTACTGGGGAATCTACCGGGTGCAATCCCGTAGTTCAAATGTAAAAGTGCAGGGGGATCTCCCAAAATACCAATCCGTAGTCCCAAAGTAAACATACATGGGAGCTCCCGGGGTACCGTCCCGTAGTCCCAAAATAAATACACAGCAGCAACAAGATACCCAATTAATCAATTTCACACCAAGGTAAAGCAGGTATTTCTAACCTAGCATGCTGCACATAATTCAATTAGGATAGTAGAGCAAATAAGCAGTTAAATCAATTAGACATGCTTTCCTAAGCTAATAACAGGCTTAACTTGCAAGTAATGTAAATAGGAAAGGAAAACAACAAATTCTAAGTTCTTAATGGAAATCGGATTTTTCAACAATTAGCACAAGTACGCACTCGTCACCTTACGTACAAGGAATTTCAATTAACAAATATACCAATCCTAAGGGGAAGGTCCCCCGCACAAGGTTAGGCAAGCCACTTACCTCGAACCAACTCAATAATCAACCCGAAACCACGTTCGTGCCACGAGTATTCGACTCCAAATGGTCCAAATCTATTCAATTCAATTGCATAATGTAAATAATACTTCAAGTAACTGATTATACAAATAAACTCTAAGCAAATATGTGAAATTAGGTAAAATGACCAAAACGCCCCTCGGGCCCACGTCTCGGATTCCGAAATTTCTCGAAAATAAATTCTACCCATAGCTTTACTAACTCAAATATACAATTTGCTCTAATTTTCATGCTCAAATTCAAGGTAAAAGTCCAAAATTCCAAATTCTGGGTCTTCCCCGAAAATCCCAAATTTATACTAATTTTCCATGTCTAAATCCATGTAAGATCACATACTTAACTCAAAAATAGGAAGAAATCACATACCTAGTGTTGCTTGGTGAAAATCCCTCCTTGAGCTCTCCAAAATCGTCCAAGCCAAATGAAAGAAATAGGCCAAAAGTCGTGTTTAAAACAATCTGCCTAGGCTTCATCGAGTTGTACGTTGCGCTGTGCAGGTTGTACATCCTATTACAATTTTTCCCTGCTGTACACCTTCTGTAAAAACGTCCATAACTCCTTGTGGAAATATCCAAATGACAAACGGATTGAACATTTAGAAACTAGACTCGATGATCTTTCATTTGATAGATTGCACACCATATAACTCTTTATATATTCCAAGATATGAGCTTCTAAAGTAGGCTCCATGCACCAGAAAATTCTGTCTAAACTGCTCCACCAGCTATCTTCAATCGATCATAATTTTATGATAAAACGTCCAAATCATGAATGGTTTAACTTTCGGGAAACTAGAATGCAAGGGCAACAACTTTTATGTTTTGCAAAGTTTCAGATTCCTTATAGATTTCGAGATACAAGCTTCCAAATTCAGCTCCGCAATTGTACTAGTTGCTGTCAAAACAGCTTTCTGCAGAAAATTTCAGCAACTCTTTGGTCCGAAAATCATTCCGTTAACCTTCCGAAATCCACCCGAGGCCCTCGGGACCTTAACCAATTTTACCAACATGTCCCAAAACATGATACGAACTCGCTCGAGGCCTCAAATCACATCAAACAACGTCGAAATCATGAATCGTACTCCAATCCAAACTTTATGAACTTTGAAATTTCAAACTTCTACATTCGATGCCGAAACCCGTCAAATCACGTCCGATTAACCTCAAATTTTGCACACAAGTCATATTCGACAGTACGGACCGGCTCCAACTTTCGGAATTGGAATCCGACCCCGATATCAAAAAGTCAAACTCTCGGTCAAACTTCTCAAAAACCTTCAAATTTCTATCTTTAGCCAAATAACTTCAAAATGACCTACGGACCTCCGAATTCACTTCCGATCGCGCTCCCAACTCCAGAATCACCATATGGAGCTACTCCCAAACTTGGAATCCCAAACGGACATCGATAACACTGAAAAGCACTTCAACCCAAACTTATGAAATTTCTTCCAAAATGCTAGCTTCCACAATAGGCGCAAAAACGCTCCCGAGTCATCCAAAACCCGACCCGGGCATACGCCCAAGTCCGAAATCATCATACGATCCTACGGGAACCTTCAGATCCCGATTCCGAGGTCGTTTACTCTGAAATCCAATCTTAGTAAATTCTTTCAACTTAAAGCTTCCGAAATGAGAATTCCGTTTCCAAATCAACTCCGAATTCCCCGGATTTCAATTCCGACCATGCGTACAAGTCATAATACCTGAAGTGAAGCTGCTCATGGCCCCAAACTGCTGAGCGACGCGCTAGAGCTCAAAACGACCGGTCGGGTCGTTACATTCTCTCCCACTTAATCATATGTTCGTCCTTGAACGTGCTAAGAATTGTGTTGGGGTTGTCCGAAATCACTGTTTAACACCTAGAGCACCTACCCGTGCTACCACAACTCAGCTGGGTACCCTAGCTCGATCAATCTGAAGATATCCTTTTTTTCTTAAGCAAATAAGCCTTAGAGTGCAATTCTTACATCCGGAATTCTCTGCCAGGCCTGTTCCAACATACGCTCACCGTATCAATAACTACCCGCAGCACCAAAACATGAATGCATACCTTAGCTTAATTCAGACCTTGCACCACTTTACTCACAGGACCACAATAGCATTCTCTGATCAAATTAGTCGAAATTCCATGAATCCGATGCTCCCATTGCACCTCATGACCTACATAGGTCTTGCTCTAACTCTTACAGTACCGGCAAGACGAAAGAGGTGTGTAGAAATATATACCCAACTGCCGAATCAACAAATCATTGGGTCTATACTCATGACAAGAACTATCACCTCATTCTGAACCAAATAATGGTCTTAGCTCCTTAATATACTTCATATAATCAGATTGCATTGATCCTAAATCCAATGATCTCGTCTTACCCAATACGAACCGCTCAGGCAATAAGCCACCCCGGACATGATCAAAAGTCTCATATGATGCCACAATGTGCCAATAGGCTATGAACTCGAACGTGACAAAAGGAAAACGAACTCTAGAAGGAACTACTCAACTCACGCACTAATATGGACTTTCCTTAGAAAATAGGAAGCAGGGCATACAAAAATATCATATAGAAAACTATACTCAACATCAATCTGTTGCGGCGTGCAACCCGATCCAAATAACATACCCATGGCGGCGTGCCACCTGATACACACATAGAATTCACATAAGGAGATATACATCGAGCTAAATTGCTCATTACAACAAAATACCGAATATAGGTCACAAGCACGCTAAGTGCATAATACCATCCCTGGGGAGACATATAGTGCCATAGGCTACAAAACTCAAGCACAACTGAGGTGCGATATACAATCTGAATCTCGAGAGCCATCCTGCTCATACAACATCATATCTACGCGGAACCTCAACACATATGAAATTCACCAAGCCGTCTCACAACTCATACGGCGCAATATATCATTACATGAAATAGCTGACGACGAAATAGTACCCCGACTACTTGCCTAAAGGAACACATTGCTGAAACGAACACATCTGGCCTAATATAGAGCCCATATTCACATTTAGATCCATCCACAGACCTCAAGCTGATTCTGATCACAATGAACTAGGCTAATAACCTTTTGAAGGTCCATAATAACTCCCTTTTTCACATAACACACGAGAACTATCATCATAACCGGGGCAATCCTCCACGGTCTACAACCCAACAGTCGAGTGCCCTCCAAGCATAAATTCTCAAATTAATGATATCACCACCGTCTTCATACTTGGTTTAAATCTTCAATCAATCAAGTGACTACATGCCACACTTATACAATCCTCCTGTGGGGCACGCTCCCACGACCTTCCATAACAGACAACAAGTATGCGCATCCATACCACCACCGCACTAACGCTGAGAAAGCGTTCAAGAATCCATAACCAGGATGCAAGGCCTTTTTCACAAAACGCCGATCTCAAGTGACGCTGAAGACGATACCCACTTACTTTAAACATCGAAACTCCTTTACTGCTCATCCGAGCTCGTGACATCCTTGTCAACACCGAACTGCAACCTTGATCCTCACTTCAAATTCCATACCACTTAGTGCACTCAACATGCCAATATACGATAGAACGTGATTTTCATCATAACTCCGTAACCACTAATAGATTAACACTTCATCATATAGAACTTTTCACTTAACCCACTTCAGGAGAACCATAACAACACACATGTGAATTCTCATAATCGTACAATATGCAAATCTCTAAGTAGTGGTCTATGCCACCATAGCCCTTCCGGGATCCTCCTACACATGACATGCCATAACAGTGGAATACTTCTGAATAACATCAATTACAGCGGTCGACAAGCCTCACACGTGCCGTCACAAATCACTTGCATAACTTGATCACGTTGAAGGTGTGAGCACGTGATTTTTACCCTAAATGAATTACTCCCATAATTCCAAAACAAAATATTTTCTTTTACTATCTGCAATTTTGTGAATTTTATGGCATTTCGTGTTAATTGTTTCCATTTTTGGTTGTGCGTTTTAATTTATACAAAATTACAAAAATATGCATTTAGGAATTAGGAATTTTACAAAATTACAAAAATAACAAAAATAGTTTACTCTTGTTTCAATTTTAATTTTGGAATTTTGGAATTTTGGTAGTTTTCTTTTTGGTATTTGATTATTTTGTGACAATTATTAGAATTAATTAATTGGGTTTAGTAGGTTGATTCAGTTTTAATTCAAGATTTTTTAGTTTAATTTGAAAAATAAAAGAAAAAGGACAAATGAAAAGGAAAAAGAAAAAAAGAGGAAATTAAAATAAAAATGCCTTCATGGATTACCCATTTTTTGGGCCAAATCCGGATTGAGCCCAAAATCCCTCAACCCACTTCAAACCAGACGACCCATCCTAAAACCCCAACCCAGTCCGGTCCAGGAAGCCCAAAACGGCGTCGTTTCATAGTGAATCAATCTCAGCCATCCATCCGCTCTAATCCGACGGCCCTGGTTCAATCGTGCATTTTAAATAAAATTGTCCAAACATTTCACAAAATCTAAAGACAAACGTTGCCTTCCTCGTACCCCCCCTGTCCCCGCCGGCTGCGCCTTACACCGCCGCCGGAAATCGCCTCACGGCGGCGGTCGGGCTCCAATGGCGCCCAAATTTTCACCACGTATTCCTCCCTCCCTCCTCTTTCCATATCCGGTGTCCGTTTCCTTCGAACATCACTGGAGCGGTTCAAATAAGCAAAACCCTAGGCCGCGCCACCACCGTGCACGGCGGCGCCACCACCAAATGACCCTAATTTAACATCGTACACTCCCCTCACTCTCCTCATGAAGAATCCACCACCAGTGACGTTCAAATATCGCTGGAGCTGTTCCAGTTTTAAATCTATAAGGCAGCGGAACCCTAGAGTCATAGCAGTAAGTTTTTTTTACAATTTGTTTCTGTTTTCTTCTTATTTCATGTGGTTTTGAGTTAATTCTATGATTGTTTCTAGTTCACGAGGTTGTTTTTAATTTCGTCATTAGCTTAGGTATAGGTTTTGTTCAAAAATGCTCTAGGTTTAGTTTTGATTGTTCATTCCAAGTCGTTAAGTTCTTTCTTCCTTGTTCGATCGTTTCCTGTTTGAATGGATGCTGTAGTTTTTAATTTCTAGGTTAAGTTTCATCTTGTTTTTTTTTGTCACTTTTGCTATGATTTTTGCTTTGATTTTGTGCTCGATTCTGCTTGTTTGTTCATTCCGTTTAGATTCTAATTTGTTTTGATTTTTGGTTTTAGTTTGATTATTAGTTGAATGCTTTGTTAATCTGTTGATATGCCTTTAATCGATCCTGTTTTGGCCTCATTTAAATTTTAATGTTTGTTTCAGTACTTGAATTAACTAGTTACTGTTGTTAATTAGTTAGTGATAGTTAGTTTAGTTCAGTTTAGTTAGTGATTGTGTCAATGATTCTTTAGTTCACTGTTTGGGTTTCAATTCATTTTTAGGTTTAGCCTAATTGGTTAGTGTTAATTAGCTTAATCGATTTGGTTATAGCTGAAAATATTTAGCCCTTTGTGTGTTTAACCATGGTCATCTGACCTAGATTAAGAAGAGTAAGGTTAGTTGAAATGAGTTAGTAATTCTAGTTGAATAAAAAGGGTAATTTGGACACTTCAAAGAGAAAGAATCCTGTAGTAACAGATTAGGACCACCCTAGAGTCTTCTAGAATAAGGCTTTAGTGTAAGTTTCAGTAATTTAGTGCAGTGACTTGAGAAACAAGTCAAGACTTTAGGACTAATAAGTAAATTCTGAAAATAAAAAGGGGGAAAATGAGGGAAGGCATTCCAGAACCTTCCTGCCCCCTTCCTGCCTATAAAAGGCATGTCTAGGCCTTAGTGAACAAGTTTGGATCTCTGAAAAATCCCTCAAAAGTTTCTAAGTTTGGAGCCTCTAAATTCCCCCCAAAAAATATCCCCAAAGCTGGGATCAGCTGAAAATTTGAAATTCAAATCCAACACTCTCTTAGATCTTAGCTCTTCAAAAAAGAAAATCAAAAAAAAAATATACTAAAGCTACAGAAAACCACAAAAAAAACTGTTACATTAGGCTACTTACTAGTTTTAGCAACTATCTTCTTAGTAATTGAAGCGCTTCAAAGTTTTTGGGGTAAATTTGAAGTTGAATTTGGTGTATTCAAGTGGAATTCTGGTTTGCTGAGATTGTAAAAGGTCCTGGGTTCATTTTCGAGGTCGTTTATGCTTATTCAAGTTGGTTTTGGTTTGAACTGTTAGTTCTGTTCGATTTCAAACACTTCTGGATTGTTGAATTCATTTCTGGACTGTTTTTCTTATCATCTGCTCCCTGTTTGTTCAACACTGCTGGTCATTGTACATTGCTGCTGTTCATTACTGCCTTAGCTGACCTCTTCTCCTTCATTTCTATTTTATTTCCAGGTACACATTCTCGAGATTGATTTGATGTATCTTTTGAGTTGAAATACTGAAATGAAAGGCTCACCTATTTACCTCTTGAAATGTGTGTGTTCAAGTTGTTATACTAGAATAGATACTAAGTGATTTGCACTTGTTTAGGCTTACTTTAGATTTTTGTTTACATTGTACAACTGGACTGAAAATTGGATTGTATAACTTGGACTGTGGACGATATTGGACTGTTAAACTTTGGATCTGATGTTCATTCTTTCTAAACTAGTAGTCTCAATGTAGTGTAGTTGGATTTCTGTGATCACTGTGGCTTAGGATTGGAAACTGAGTTAAAAAAAAAGTTAAAACATAGATCCCTGTTTATACTAAGTCAAGGCACGATAACATTTCCTCAAGTAACAATTCCAGTAGTTCAGTTTTAGTAATGTTAGCTTAAATTAATCTGAAAATGATTAGTATGCCTTGTGTTATCAAAATCATGTTTCCAGTTTGTTTACTTTGAGTTGATACCTCCCTATCATTCGTAATCACCTTAGTTTAATCATACTGATTCTAAAAAAATTTGCAGTAAGTATTGGATATAATTTGAACAATTTGAAATAACTGTTGCAGTGTTCTTTTTAATTGAGGTTCAGTTTTGGATAATGCTTGCTAATGGATTAAGGCTTGATAGCCTATTTCTGAATCGCTTGGTTTCAGTTTCTACTAATAAACAGCCCCGTCCAGCGTTAGTTCGTTCCTCATTGGGGCTGACATTGGGCCTGAGTGCTTGAACGACTCTCAGGATCTAGGCTGCTTAATCTCTCCTTCTGTTTGGACTGATGGGCGGCCCAATGTGATAAGAATCCAATCTGCCATAGGTTCTGGTAATTGAAACACGGGTAATGGACTGCTTTGCCAAGCATTAGTGGAGTTAATTTGAATTGTAGAAATAGCCATAGATAGAAGAATCATAAGACCTTTTAGGATATCCTTTTAAAATTAATGAAGTGCGCCCCGCCAAAAAAAATGCATAAATTGCGGGGCCTTCATTAAATGCCTATACTAAAATACTTAGAGTTCGGGACGTGCCGTTTAGTGAATTTTCACGGCCTCCCGCAAAGGTAATAACACGTTAGACGCTTTTAGGCGCGTTATTTAATAACATTACCTTCTTAAACTCGGGTGCACATTTATGTGATCCAAATCCAAATCCCAACGAAGTTGAAATATGTCAAAGGCCACGGGTGCATTTATGTGACGTGGTTCGAGACGTGTTTTCACGACGTTGAAATTCTCTTAAAAAAATTAATAATAAAGCGGTTTAAAGTCAAAAAGCACATAGATTAAAACATGTACTAAAATCAGATATTTAGCCAAATACGACAGTTGAGCGACCGTGCTAGAACCACGGAACCCGGGAATGCCTAACACCTTCTCCCGGGTTAACAGAATTCCTTACTCGGATTTCTGGTTCGCGGACTGTTAACAAAGTCATATTTTCCTCGGTTCGGGATTCAACCGGTGACTTGGGACACCATTAATCTCCCAATTGGAGACTCTGAATCTTAATAATAAATCCCGTTCCGATTGTCCTTTAATTGGAAAAACTCCTTTACACCCTTACGGGGTGTAGGTAAAAAGGAGGTGTGACAGCTCTGGCAACTTTGCTGGGGACACAAACCCAGAACTTCGGTTCAGGGTTTAAGAATTCGAGCTAAGAATAATTGTTATGTTTGGCTTTATCTGATTTTCCTACATGTTTCCTGCTAAATGTGCTAAATGCTTTACTGCTTTGATATTATCTGAACTGTATATAAACTGTGCCAAAACCCTTCTCTTCTCACCTCCGGGGATGTGCTTACTGGTTGAGACTCCCTATTCTGTTAGTGTCATACCCTGAAATAAGAAAGAGGCTCGGACAAGTTACTAAGCCGGACGATCTTGCGGGTCCACGACACGTAGCCCCCTCCTCGACTCGAGTTGTCCGCTCGGGTACACAGTCTAGGACATATACCTAGGTTTTGAACCTAGAATAACTTGACTTCATGCCGGATCCCTAGTAGGAACGCTTATTTGCATCACATGCATTTGCCGTAGGGGACTCAACACAGGGGTTGGGTCCGTCTATGACAGGTAACCTGAAATGAAAAGACCATCCTGATGCATCTTACGTGTTGCGTGTGCATTTATTTGTCTCGGACTTGCATGCTGACTGGCTTTGGAGTATTTGGGAAAAATTAGAAAAAAAAAAGAGAAAGAGCAGTATAGAGAATTAATTACCTGTTTTAGAAAAACAACCAATGTAAAAATAGTGTCGAAACTTTACCGAATTTTGAGAAAAATGAAAAAAGAAGAAAAGGAAAAATAAAATTTATTTTCAAAAATGGTTTGTTTTATTGGTCAAGAAAAAGAAAAAAAAAAGAGTTTTATTTTTAAATAGTTTGTTGAAAAAGAAAATATAAAAAGAGTATTGTTTTCCGAAATAGTGTATTTGTCAATGAAAAAGAGTTTTGTTTTCGAAAGTAGTTAGTTTTATTGGCCCGAACTACGCTGGTTTGATTCTCACCGGATGTGAGATACGTAAGCAACCCTCATCGGGTCCAACCACCCTTTTTCAAAAATAGCCAAAAATACCAAGACTTTAACTTTTTGTCAAAATAAGTCGGGTGCCGCCATTCTTGTTTAAAGTAAGCCGAATGTCCCCAAAAAGGGTGCCGGAAGGCTGTTTTTGCAAGAACAACCACCCTGAGTCATTTTAAAATAGTTTGCGGGCAGAGCCTTAAAATCTCCCTCCCGAAAGTGCTGAGAGGCCGTATGTGCAAAACCAAGTCTTTGCTTTCTTAAATAAATTTTTTGAAGAATAGCCACTTTTCTTTTAAGTCACAATAAGTCAGCTTTCTTTAAATAGTCACACTTTCCCTTAGAACTCCTTGTCCAGGATGACCCAGTTGACATTGAAACCTTCTCAGTCTTGCGCAGGCTCGTGGCAACGCCGAGTGATGCCCGGCGGGCCCCAAGGTTTGAAGCTTTGATGTATTCCTAGTTAATCGAGTCTGTATTTTTGTTTTTGAGTCTGTTTTTATAACTCCCCTTTTTGAGAAAAAGGAAAAACAAATAGTTTGGTAGCTTTTGTAATCGCAGTTGTAATTAATGAAAAATTGAGAAAAATTCCCCAAAACTTATTTCCTTATTTTCGCATTTGTTTGCAAGAACTACGCTCGGTCTGATCCATGCGGGGTCGTGATACGTAGGCAATCTCTATAGGATTCGACCGTAACTAAATAAAAAAAAAGGAAAAACAAGAAAAGAATGAAAGGAAAGAGGTGAAAAACAAGAAAGGAAAGAAAAACAAAAGAGGGAAAAAGAAAAACAAAAAGCAAAATAAGAAACCAAACGAAAGAAACAAAAGCAAACAAGAGAAAATAAAAAGGGAGCAAAGGAAAGAAAAGAGCGGAAAAACAATTTTGAGGAAAGGAGCGAATAGGAACAAGGAAAAACCGAGGCAAGAGGAAAAGAAGGAAAATGGAAAAACAAGGGGGAAGAATGAGAGAAAAGGCATGGCAAATAAAGAAAAATGAAAGCCGGGATGACGCATGCAACCAAGCGAAGTCATAATAGAAATGGTTAACTGCTTAGGTGCATTCATTCCCCAAATGTGCGGTTATCTATCTGTTAACGCTCTAACTGCTAACAAAGCCGTTGATGATGAGTCCAGGCAGGTGGTTTAGTTGGTTGGCATCCTGGCAACCCATTCCTACAACACCCGGTCAAAAAACAAACTGAACCTGACAGGCCAAGAATCAGATACCAGTAT